>NC_051162.1:33292319-33422149 GCF_013339745.2 Dermacentor silvarum
TGACAGAAGTCAGAAAGCGTACACTTTGAACTTTATTCAAAGTTCAAAGTCGTACACCTTGAACTTTATTATCTCGAAACCGGTGCAGTCCTGACAATTCGTTAGGAATTCTCAGGACTGCACAATTAATCATGCACGTTAAAGAGCCTCGGGTTATCTAAATTAATGCGCAGCCCTCCACTATGGCGTGCCTCATAATCAAAACTAGTTTTGGCAGGTAAAACCCCATAAAGCAACAAGAATTCGCAAAACGTGCTATACCATATCAATCACTCGCAACGTAGAAATGATGTGTATTATCAATGTAGCATGAGAACACATTTCACAGCCAAGCAGCATATAGGCTATCGTAATTTTTTGAGGACATTAAAAGAAAAATAATGCTATGGCTGGGGAAGATCTATTTCTCATTTTACAGCAAGGCCTTCGCCTATGGATAGCTTACTTGTTCAATTTCTGTACGGGAATAGCTAATACGAGGTGTGATCAAAACGAAACGGAACTTTTTATATAACACCTTTACTGCTTATGGTACAACATTTTAAGTGCTGTCCACTTCGATGTAGTCCCCTCTACTGGCAATGCACTCTTCCCATCTTTTCTTCCATTTTTGAAAAGCCTCCAGGAATGCACTTTCTGGAATGGACGCGCAGGTCTCTTCTCGCATTGTCATGGATCTCCTCTGTGGTTTGGACACGACGTCCTTTCAAGGTGGTTTTTATCTTGGGGAATAGAAAAAGGTCTCCTGGGGCTAGGTCAGGAGAATATGGTGCGTGGGGCACAGCAGGAGTGTGGCGTTTTGCTAAGTAGCTGCAGACAAGAAGAGACGCGTGAGCCTGGGCATTGTCATGATGCAACATCCAAACCTGATTTTCTCACAATTCAGGCCTTTTACTGCGCGCAGATTCTCTCAAACGTTCTAGGATTGAATAGCAAAAACCAGGGCGCCAGGAGCCTGCTCGTGGCGCCAGGAGCCTAGTCAGGCGTGCATAGTCTCGCCTTTTGCTCCGGCGCCATGACAATCTTGTATTGTCAAAATCATAATAAACTTCAAACTTCAAACAGTCAAAATACGAAGGACAGAGAAGAGACGTGGCACACACGACGACTGGACTAACAGCTGTGCTTTATTGAAAAATCCCGTCTCCCAGGAAAACCCGGCGAGCATGCGCAGCTCAAAAGCCAACACCCACACACAAACAAAGTTGATTGCAAAACGCCACGTAGCTAACGCCAGTGCGATAGGAAACTAAGTTCCTTCTGCATCAGTGAGAGAGAGGTAGAACTGATGCAATTATCCCCTTGCAAATTGATATGGTAAGCTTAGAGAATTTCACGCTCCGTCTTGCCCTTGCCTCTACCAAAAATTTTAAAATTGGAAAAAAGCGGGACGCAGCCGCATTCCCGACAATGCGAGGCAGATTTGCTCCATCGGAGGTGTTCAAAGAATTGTAGTGTTCTCGCACCCTCTCATTAATACACCGGCCTGTTTGACCGATGTAAACTTTTTCACAAATCAGCGGAAGCTCATACACCAAACGTGTAGCACAAGACATGTATGTAACCGTTGTCATGACACGGGGGGCGGGGGGGGGGGGGTCTATTCCTGCCGCGCGCCACACGTGAACAAAGGCCTGAAAGTTTGCAGGGAGCAGAAAAAACAACATCAACGCCCTGCCTCGCAGCCACTTTCTTGACGTTGTGGGAGACCCTATGTACATAGGGCATCACTTCAAGTCTTTTCCGTTCAGCCGCCGTTGGGTCAGCCCTTTTTCGCTCTCGCCTCTTAATCTTTTGTAGCAACGTCTCTGCCACTGCCTCCAAAAGCGCTTTTGGGAAACCAGCGGCCACCAAACGCTCGAACTGGTTGTCAAAACTTGATTTTATGCTGTGGTGGCAACTCTTTTGCAAGGCATTGCGAAAACAATTCATAGCAATCCCTCTCTTAACGACTTTAGAGTGTGCGGACGCGTACGGTAACAACGCCTTCTTACTCCTCGGCAAGAAGCACCAGCACACATGGCCATCGTCAAGAAAAGTTAGTTCAATTTGTAAAAATATAATCGAGTGGTTAGGAGGCAGTTCCTGTGTAAAGCAAAGTGCACTCGAACAAGCCTTAAAAACCGTTAAGACCTGGTCTACTACAACAGGCAAGGAGTCATTCGGTGAAAGGTTTAAAATAATCAAGAAATCGTCAACATATCTGAAAACTTGGCACACACGTTTATCAAGAAGAGAGCCTTGAAGTATGTTGTCAAACTTCGCTAAAAATATCTGGCATAGAACTGGTTCAACGCTAGCCCCTATACAGATTCCTTTCTTCTGTAGGAAGAGGGAGTCTTTGAAAACTACTACGGTGGAGGAAAGGTACACTGTTAACAGTTCCAAGAGCGCATCAACAGAGACTCCGCAAGCATTTTGGAAGGCGACTAGGCCAATCTGATCAATCAGTTCACACACCGCCGCAAACAGTTCACCGTGAGGTATGCTGTAAAACAGGTCCTCTATGTCCACTGAAAAGGCACTGTTGGCACCAGGAACGCCGTTGCTGAGCACTTCAACTACTGCCGTAGCATTCATTACACTGTAAGGGTCCTTCACGGAAAGGGACTGCCAGTGAAGCTGCAAAAACAGACCCACCACCTTCTGCCACGTGCCTGTCTCTGTAACGATAGCCCTTAACGGGCACTCAACGCGTTCTAGGATTCCCTGGTAAACTTCTTTATTTACCGTCTGACCATGTAGAAAAAATTCCAGATGAACAATGCCTTTGCACTCAAACAACACAACCAACATCACCTTCATTTTTGACTGACTCATGCGTGCTTTTTTTGGACGAGGAGAATCTTTGGCCACCCGCTGCGATGACTGCGTTTTCGTTTCAGAATCATAGCCATAAAACCATGTCTCATTGCCTGTTATGATGTTCTTAAGAAAGTTGTCATCGTCATTGGCAGCGGCGAGCAGTTCCTGGCTGATTTCAACACGGGTCTGCTCTGTTCGTCGGTCAACAAACGCAGCACCAATTTTGTGGTGACAGGTACGACGCATCCCAAGTTTGACACTCAAAATTTCATGACGTGATTGTACGCTGATACCCACTTCGACAGCGACTTCTTGAACAGTCAAACAAGAAGTTCCATGAATCACAGTTCGAACTCGCTCGACGTGACCATCATCTCTGAATGATGAGGTCGAGGCTTTGGATCGTCACCGACCGACATTCTTCCATATTCAAAACGCTTCAACTAATCATATCACTGCGTGCGACTCGTACAGTCCTCCCCCTATGATTGGCTAAGCAACTGAAAAGTTTCTGTGAAAGTTTTCCCGAATTTGTAGCGCTCCCTGTGCCGGTTGGCGCGCTATTTCAAAAGTTCTGTTTCGTTTTGAACACACCTCTTATTTCCAGTGATATCCATCAATCTTACTTGTTTCCCATCTACCGCGAGAATTGTTAAAGGTTTATTCGAGAACACTTTGGCTAAAATTTTCCCAGAATAAACAGGTAGCACTATCGATAGTCTTGTGAGGTCTGTAAGAATATAACGTTAAACATCGTAAAGTGAAATTGTGTTTTTATCGGGAATTTTGCCGCCATACCTGTTATGTATGGGAATTAAAGGCCGGAAGATAAGGTAAAAGGTAAAATGGACGTATTCCATTAGTTTCGCTTGCCGCAGCTGCTAATGAACCGACCTTTCTGGGGTGTAGTGTACTGCGGCCATTACAACCTCCACTGCACGACATTGCTACAATGTAAAGCTGTGCTATTTTGAAGAATAGCATAACAATATGCACTATACTGGATAACAAATGTACTATAACAATCAAAACAAAGTCACTCAAACTTGAACTACTGTGAAAAAAAGGCAATGATGTTCGCCAGAAAGACTTCCGGTTGGCTACTCTGCATGATGGAAACCATGGCTGAGTAACACCTTGGTGAGGACTGGTTGGTTCATCTTCAGAGCTATACTCAAACTGCGTGACTGATACAAGGACACACAGAGATATAAAGACCACAGAACAAGCGCTATAGCAGGTCGCAGTCGTTCACAATAGCTATAGCAACAAAAGTGCTTGCTCTGCGGTAAATGTTTCTCTGTGTATCCTTGTATAGGTCGCGCTGTCGGAGTATACAGTAAACTCTCAGTTCTACGAACGTCAGTTTAAGTAATATTTCAGAATAAATAACTTTTAGAAAATCACCGGTGGTTTTCCTATGCATTCTAGCAAAAACGTTTCACTTACACCAATTTCTGAGTAGCGAATATTTCAGTTGAATGAACATCCAGCTGGTGACAGAGGTCATGTTGACAGCAACGCTTCGTTTGAAGACTATGTGCATTGTGAGTTAGCTACTTGTGATGAACTATCAGATCTGTAAATTTCTTCCAGCGTTCGTCCCGAAGAAGAATACTGCGACGAGGAAGGTGCAATGTGACAGTCAGATTGAAATCCTGCAACTCTAGCCGAGGCTGTAGGATGCCGTGGAACGTTACGAGACTTCGTGTCTCAGCAACAAGCTGTGCCACAGGAAGTGCACAAGACAGCTTTGTTACTTCTTGCGCTTTAACATCGCCAGCGCAAATGGAAATCGCATTTTTTTTCAAAATTATATAGGCAGCATAACTGTTACGCTCCATAAAACATAACTCCATAAAATGTATTTTACACTTTTGACTGGATGTCTGCTGTGCCCTATGCTGTTCCACATTCTAGTGAATATTCAGTTGAGTGAGCTTTCAGATAAGTGAACCATTTCCTTGGATCCCTTGAAGTTCACTAAAGTGAGAGTTCACTGTAGTTAGGAGATGGGGGGTCGAAGAAATAAAAAGGCTAGATGAGACAGAATTCGCCTGCCAAGTAGTAACCAAGGAGGTCTATAAGCGTCTTTTCAGGTGCATTTATTAAAACAAAATCACTTTAGTGCGCCTGGCCTTCTCGGTTTTTTACATGCGAAGTCATGCATTCAATATCTTTGCCCCTGTAAAGGTCCGGTCATTTAGAGATTTAATGATTTGCGTCGGACGTCAAAGTGGGTACCGTTGCAGAGGAGGTACGATATTTTGTGATTTTTTTCACTGTTTCAGTGGTCATATAAGGGGCAGTCAGATATAGTAACGAACAAGGGGTATAAATTTGTAGATATTACCCTCAGTCGTAGGCGTCCCTGTTAGCACTGTAACATCGAACCGCGAAAATGCACACGGTAATCTCAGCTGCATTGATGGATCAATCATGACTATACGACGTTTAGAATTACCTGGAGTCTTCCAAAGAGCCACCTTTCTGTGGCAAATCATTCGATGAAGTTGAGTTTAATTTTTGAGTTGATCATATTTATTACCTGAGTTTGAGCAAAGCGAGCTTTTCCGTAGAAAAATACTGATGCTTTCTTTCTTTTTGTTTTTCTTTTCCAGTGACCAAAACCTTGAACATGAGGCCAAGACGAAACGTTTTGAAAGTGGTATCAGCTGGCTCTCGAGACAGGGAATCGCTCACTTCGGCTTCCTCAATGCCTATCTAAGCTATAGTTCCACGCCGCATATCACAAAGGCCCTCAATGTACTCAAGGTGCGTTGAAAGCAGTTAGCAATGGCTAACTAGTCGAACAGCAATGACTGTTCATGTTTAAGAAACTATTGCCCTAGGCGAGCGGTCTGGCATAACGCAGCACCAACATTTTGAACAGTTTAGGTCACAAGACACAAATGCAAAACATGGTATATTTTTGTTCGCTGCTGTATAAATGAAATGTCATGCCGATGCCGACGGCGGAAATAGACCTTGAGTGCCTCTATAGTTGCTATCGCAAGAAAGGCAACAACGACATACTAGCCTATGTCAAGAGTCAATTTTTCAGACATGCTCTTGATTTGATACATAGTACTCGGTTTTGCTAATATTTCCTTTCATAGTTCCCGTTGTCCTTAGGTCAACAACAATGAATTGAGTTGTGAGAAATGTGCGCGTCCCGTCAGTTGACTACTTATTTTTCCTCATATTGTCGCGCTACTGAAAGAAGCTGTGAACCGCGCAACTTTCTGTGGTAGAATTCACAAAGGCTTCTTTACAGCTGAGCTGTTATAAGCTAGGTTGCATGCGATCACTTCCGTGTACACCGGAAGTAGGCAACAGTTTTGCGGTGTTTCGCTCACTTAGTATATACCAAAATTGGCATGGAAGGGTACGAATGTATGACTAACATGACTGATAGGCCATGGCATCAATACCATCACATGCGCGTCACTTACGTTACGATTAAGGATAATAAAATCACGTGTGGCGCATGCCCGCATTCGATTTGTGGGTATGAGCCATGGATTTGGAAAGGAAAGGATGGAAAGGAAAGAAGGAAGGGAGGAAAGAAATAAAGAAAGAGAGAAAGAAAGAACGAAGGAAGGTAAGAAAGGAATCACGCGTGACTCATGCCCGCGTTGGATTTGTGGGTGTGAGCCGCCGAGAGCAGTAGCAGGAGAGATCTCGTTGGCGTCGCGCCAACGCCTCGGCAGAAGATTGAACTTGGCGCAGAAAACGCACTACTTGGCCATCGCGCCGGGCGAAAACAAGACGCCGGTGTCCCTGCTCTTTGACGAAAGTGCCGAAGACGCCCAATATGGTCAATAATAAACTGATAATATATAAATACATTATAGGGATATTCAGTACAGCAGCTTTAGTCACAGCTTTGCTGACTTCCATCTTCACTGTAGTGGAAGGGCTCTAATTTTTTTTTCGTACGTAAGTGCTCTTTGCGATTGGCCGGCGGCCTTTATTACTGACATATGTAGCAACGCAATTGGCTGGCATCTGGTTGTACGAACACTTCTGGCGTAAGAACATTTTTGTGAATGCGGGCCCTGTTTTCTCCATAACGGCCGCATCGGGTCAGAGACTAAACAAACCACAGCAGCCACCCGAAGTATGGTAATGTTTTTGTTCTCTGCGGTTATAAAGCAGTGGGTGTGGTGTTTGGTTGGAAGGCACATAACTTCGGCTTAGGTTCGCAGCCGCGGCAACGGAATTCCACGAATGTTAGAATACAAGAGCTGTTTGTATTTAAGAATTTGGCAATTTAACCAGAAGCGCCATAGATAGAAAGCGAGCGCAAGGTTTAGCTTTGCGCTGAAGCTCCTCTGACGGAGCACTAAGAATGCGTGGGGGCAACATGGCGCTGTATAGCACGCAACGCATCTGCTGCTGTGCAGGAGAAACAAGGCGTCTTACAACGCTCGCGTGATGAGCGCCGCTACCTGCTTTGCTGTGGCCCCAATTTATTGAGGTACGAGATGAGATAGAAGAAACGTCAACGTTTGCAGCCTCAAGTGTACTGCTCGTCCCGTTCAGACCAGTGCATGTGCAACGGTGTGGTATGCTCACAGCTGCACCGCAGGAACGGTATAGCGTTCCTGCGCACAACGATTATGCCAGCAGTAGAACACCGCCCTGGCTCCGCTACGGAGTCTATTCAGCGGAGCATGAAGGTGCGTCCGCTTGGGTTTCTCGTCTTGCCATTCAAACGCAATGAGCGTCCCTCGCGACCCTTCTAACTCTCCATCCATCTTAGCAGCGTGAAAGAAACGGGACACAAACAGGAGCGCCGATGTCGCAAACACTATACTCAAACTCACAAGCTGTTTGCAGCACTATGGAAGCTACACAAATTCTCAGGCCAAATACCGAATACCCCTCGAGAGAGAGAGAGAGAGAGAGAGAAAACTTTATTTTCATGTTGGGTGGCGTGGTGAAAAGGCCCTAATTCAAGAGCCTCGCTGGCGGCATTCTTCAGTGCAGCACTAATAAACGCCGCAAGGTAGCGTTGGTCGTCGCCACTGGTCCTGTCAGCCACCCAGCATGGGTTTAAAGGCAAGATTTGTAGGGACAGGTAGGGGAACGGGGGGTCGTCCACAGGACCAGAGGATATGGGATGTGTTCGGGTGTTCGCCACAGTGTCGGCACGGTGGGGGATCCTCAGGTAAGAGTCCGCGGATGAGATGCAATCGCACTGGCGTAGGGAGTGTTTCACTACGGCTCTTATGGATGAGTACACCCTGATCATGGGTGAGCGCTTTGCTAAGCTTAGGGAACTTACGTCTTGCCTCTTGATAAAGCCGCAGAAGCAGAGGAGCCCACCTTGTCGTCTGGGCTGATTGCGGAACGTCTGGCACCTGGTTCGGTCTCGCAGGCGAGCTGATTAGCTCTTTCATTTCCTGCCATACCTTCATTACAAGGCAGTGAGACGATTTCTAAAGGCCCCTGCAAGTGCTCTTGCATAAATGTGGAAATGTGCGCTGGGAGATCCTTGTGCAACAGTTCCCTGGAAGCCGCCATGAAGTCTGTAAATATGATTCGTGCGTAGGCTCAGTTGCTAGGGGGTATATGTTTGACCGCAATTGAGATGGCTGTCAGCTCCGCAAAGGACGGATCTGTCTCTGAGAGTGCCGCTGCATGTACACTTTGGAGGTCGTTATTCACGACTGCTATAGCGGAGCCCCGTGCCCCACCGCTAGCATCAGCGTAGAAGTAGACGCCGTCAGTGTGTCTTGCCGTGTACTTCTTGAAGTAGGCAACTCGCTGGTGTCGCCTCTCCGAGTCTAGTTCGGGATTCATGTGGCATGGCAGTGGAGATATGGTAAGGAGTTCACGTTGTTTCGGTGGTATTGGGCGCGTGTCCACAATATGCGAAGCTCGTGGATGATGAACGATGCTTTGGAGCATGCGCCTGCCTTGACTTGTGTGCTGCAAACGGAGTTCTTGGCGACGCCGATGATTACTGACTAGTTCCGCCACCGTGTTATGGGAACTCATGTCAAGGAGGACCTTAGTGCTGTCACTAAACGGAATGCCGATGGCCAGCTTTGTCGCCTTCCGGATGAAAGCATCAAGCTGATGGATATCTTGCTGGCGGAGATTGGCAGAGGGCAGGTGGTATAGCAGGCACGACATAATCAGTTCGTTGTATAGTTGCAGCATATCAGCCCCTTTCACTCCATTGGTTCAGTTGGAGACGTTACGCACCATGTGCAGAACGCGTTCTCCTTGCCTGAACAGGTGCTGCACCGTCGCAGCCGCACCTCCATCTTTCTGGATATGGAAACCGAGTACTTTATTATAGTTTGGTTGGGAAATCGGAACGCCGTCATTTACAATTTGTGTGGTGGGCACTGGGCGGTTGCCATCTTTTATGGTGAACCAGTAGCAACTGAGATTTTTTCCGGCGCACACCTAAGGCCACTGGTCTCAGCAACATGTTAATTGACTGTTGGAGAGTTTCTTGGATGTACCCGCCGGGGTGGCTCAGTCAGCTAAGGCGTTGCGCTGCTGAGCACGAGGTCGTGTGAACGAATCCCGGCCCCGGCGGCCGCATTTCGATGGAGGCGAAATGCGAAAACGCCCGTGTGCTTGCGTTGTAGTGCCCGTTAAAAAACCCCAGGTGGTGAAACTTAATCCGGAGCCCTCCACTACGGCGTACCTCATAATTAGAAATGGTTTTGGCACGTAAAACCCCACAAAGTTTCTTGGATGTGTCCTGGCGAGCCCCTGTTGATCCAGATGGTGATGGCATCTGCGTAGACCGAATATTTGACGTCGGGGATGTCTCGCAGCGCTCTATAGTTCACGCACATGGCAAATGGCAAAATTTAAGATTGTGGTCGAGATCATTGAACCCTGCGGGATACCTCTCTGCGAATGGGGATACTGTTCTGAGGGGGTAATACCTCTCGAGATGTGCTCATCCACACCTCGTCGTCTCCTTGCCATCCTGTTATATGCTCCATGGTGGTGAGTGGATTGATATGCTCCACGGTTGGTTGTTGGTGGAAAGAAACAATATTTTGATGCCATAACCACAAGCTGCGTTTACATGCATGTGACAGCAGGGCTTCGCTTTACCTGTACGCTTTCCCTGCAGTTACCTTGAAGCATCCTTGGGAAGTAATAAGGACAAACGCCCCCATAAATGTTCACCTGCGGCACAGCGTCTGTTCGGCGTCTATTCTTGGCGTTTGCTCGATCCGGTACCATGCTAGAGCGGGGTATTAAATTAATCATGCAGTGAACTATTATGCCTTTATAACGTTCCGCATAGTAATTCATCACCAGTGCTAAGCCTGTGGTGCCATCTGCTAACTAGAAATTAAACCAGTTTCGAGGCTCGGCGCCGTGTCTGTAGTCCTATCAGCGTCAAAACAAACAGCCGATCTCTATAATTACGACAAAGCATACCTGATGCTATCACCTCAGCTTGAGAGGAGACTTAACAATGACAGATTTTGCTACTAGTTTCTCGGTGACAGAGCGGAGAGCCAGTAACAGAGCGGAGTACCAGTCTAAAAGGGTGGTCGGCGCTGTATGGGTGCTGCCATGTTACTTTATGGGACCATGATTTGGGTGGCTGTTAGGGTTACCGGCGGTAAGTGCCATAGTAATTCTCGGTACACGACGTGCATGCGCAAAGGCCATAGCATGTCCCGTATCGCTGTACCGTATGGTGTAGCGGGCAAAAATAAAACTCTCTATAGTCGGGTACAACTTTAGAATACAGGAGACGCCCCGCCCAGATGACCGAAGCGCAGCAGCCAATTACCTCCGCGACTAAAGAAATAGTCCCGCTCAAAAAATTGTGTCTGCTTCTAAAACGCGTACTTGTCGGTATAAATAAGATTTCTGTATTTTGACGAGTCGTTTGGTAATATTATCATGATGGAAATGCTACAGCATATGCCGGATTGCGACAGAAAAATAATTCCGTGCCTTCTAGAACGCAGTGCGTCGTCTGCTACGGAGCAAGATCGACGGCACCGCGCGTGTAATTATAAAGCAGTCGCTGGCTTAATAGCATAAGATTCATATATATTGCTTTTGTGTGTTTTCACAAGCTTATTTTTTTATTGTGTCAATCTTATTTTTTAATTGTTATTTTTTGCGGTTGCGAACCTGCAATCTCGTGAGTTCGCGTACGTTCGCGCACGGCATTCCGTGCCAGTTTTCCGCCATGGAGCCCAGCGAGGTGACATCGGAACGCGATCCTTTGTTGCCGAACGAGCCTTGTGTCGCCTCGACGACCACAGCACCAAGGAACCTTGGCAAGGGCAAGAGCGGCTACATCCTGAACAGCGATTCACGCAACATGATCTTCCACTGCTACACGTTTTGGCGTAGCAGGGAGCCTTAACCGAGCGTGGAGGACACGAGCACGTTTGTCGCCGACATGCTCGGTCTCAGCAAGAGGACTGTGTTCAGGGTAAGGAAGGAAGTTAAAGCTTCGCATTTTTGGGTGGCAAACTGACGACGTCCTCGCGAAAGCACCCACGCAATGCGGAGAAGAGAAGACGCAGCGCGAAGTTTGACAGCTTCACGTTGTGCGCGCTGAGGTCGTGTGTGCACGATTTCTTTCGCCGCAACGAAATACCGACGGTCGAGAAGATAACTACAGAGTTCTCTAAGCGTATGGAACTCCCATCACTAAGGCGGTGTACTGTGCGTCGCCTGCTTGCCGTGATTGGCTTCAAGCACGAAAAGAGAAGCCGCAACTCGCTCCTTATCGACCGCGATGACATCACCGATTGGCGGAATCGCTACCTCCGTGACGTGGAGCGCTACCGGGCGGAAGGCCGAAAGATCTTCTACCTGGACGAGACATGGGTGACGGCGGGAAACACTCGGTCGATCGTGTGGACAGACACCATGGTGCAGAAAAGCACGGACGCCTTTTCGCTCGAGCAATTTGCCTGACCATGGGTCTAAAACAACCTTCTGCTTGGATGTATTCCGAGGCCAAAATATAGGCGACTAGGACGAGGAAATGCACGGCAATCGCTTTGAGGGCTGGTTCAATGACAGTTCTACACAAGTTTCCAGCTGGTAGCGTCATTTATTTAGACAATGCACCTTACCATAGCCGGCAAGAAGAGAAATTGCCGATGACGGCCCGGAAGAAGGAAAAGATACAGGAGTGGCTCATCAGCAAGAACATTACCTACGGTGAAAGGATGATAAATAAGCAGCTGCTTGAGCTGGTGGCATCTGTAAAGTCACGCTTTCTGAGCTACATCATAGACAACACAGCTGTAAGGGCCGGTTGCATTGGACTCAGGCTCCCGCCGTACCACTGCGAATTTAATCCCATTGAGCTTGTGGTGGCCAAGGTCAAAAATGGCATCGCTGCGGACAACGGAGACTTCAAGGTGTCCGCGGTCGACGCCATATTGAGGGAGAAAATCAAGTAAGTAACGGCGGAAGACTGGAAGAAGAGCATTAAACACGTGATGGACTTGCAGCGTAAGTTCAGACTTGACACGTCTGGGAGTGAGCACATTCAACCCATCATCATCCAGCTGGGTGAAGATGACACTGAAGAAAGCGACTCCGAAGCGAGCTGTCTGGCATTGAGCCGCTCGACGAAGCATAACGGCTTCTTATTAACAAAAGAACAGCCCTTATTAGGGCTACCCAAATTTTTCCGGTGGGTTCGCAACAGGCAACCATCCATTCCGTGACCTCTCAAATAAATAAGCAGTTCCATTTATGGCATATTCCTTATAATAGAAGCTCAATTCTGATAAGCAACGTCCTGCACACATCGTGCTCGATTTAAGAAGTGGCATAGAAACACATATACATGCTGGCATATCTGAATTGAAACACTATTGTTAACCCTGATTATCGTTGGCGTGCTCAAAATGCTCATTCGGGCAGCCACCGTTGAGTTTGACGCGCCCCATAGTGAAATAGCAGAAATCAGAGCACGCTTTATGGGTCTGTTAGCAGTTTGCACTGGAAATTAGTCATGTCATAACCAGTGCTGGTCAAATAGCAGAAGTCAACACGAAACTGACAGCCACTGTTAGCAGCTTGCACGCCAAAGCACGTTCATGTGGTTGCATTGTTTATTTTCGTTATCTGGCTCACGCAAGTAATGTAAATAAAAGAACAAATATAAAATATCAATAGCTTAGTGAGGCCCAAAATGCGCATTCAGGCAGCCACCGTCAAGTTTGACGCGCCCCATAGTGAAATAGCAGTAGTCGGTGCACGCTTTATGGCTGTGTTAGCAGTCTGCACTGAAAATTGAAGTGTTGTCATAGCCAATTTTTTATTTATTAATCTGACTGGGGCAAGTAACGCGAATGCAAGCACAAATATTAACGTGATTAACTTTGGTAGGCATTTTCTTTTGTCATATTTACGTACCGGAAAAATGCTCAGCAAAGTTGAACGTGTTTTAGTGAGTCACTTTGTTCATTACAACCCGTAGGCAAAGTGACGGACAGATTCAGACAATGATATTGGTGAAGTGATAAATGGTGAAAGTTGCAAAAGGCTCTCACAGCACTGCTTTGCTGGACTGCATTCACTAGAAAACTGTGTTTGTAAGTTATATATGTGTACCACCACATGTGACGGGCAGCGAAACCATCTATTTATTAGGACCGAATGCAACAACATAGCAAGGTGCTGTTTCACAATATGGCACGCTTTCATGTGCACTTTTGGCAAGCTGCCGTATGCACTGATGCATAAACACATTAACAGGGGTAAGAGACGAAGTAACTGTGCAAGGCACGTGATGCTTTTAATGTTTTGTATCTGTCAATGTTTCTGTTGTCACAGCTGATAGAACCTTCTTTAGTGCAAGTTGGTTAATGACGTTGCGGCAACAGCACAAAAAGCAAGGTCATAATAGTAGGAGAAAACAAAGCAAGATGGCTGACAGAGGAGGCAAGGTAGACGAGAGCAGAAATGCTTTATTGACATGGAATAGGCCAGCCCTGATATTCTCAGGACTTCGTGCTTTGACTGAGACGAGTTACTGAAATTGTAAAGAAAGAGGTGGCTTTAGCATGCTTACAAGAACAAACGCAAAAATAAAAGGACAGAAATAGGAATAAGCACATACACGCACGGAAGCACTAACCTATTCACACACATGCACACAAACGCGAGCGCGAAAACTAAGATATAAAATACAAAAAGGGGAAAATAAAAAACATGCACGAACACGCAAGAAAACACGCGCACACATTTAACGCAGACGCCAGTAGAACTATTAGGAGTCAGTTCACAAGCAGCTGTGCCTACTTTGTCGTAATTTTTTTCAATGTACATATTGGCTCTGTTGCCTTCACTGTCATAGGAACGTTTTAGTAGCGACATATCACGACAATCGAAAAGCAGCGCAAAGCTGTGTTGTGGGAAAGCAAGTCGAGTGCTGGCAGCACACCTTATGCGCGATTGTGTCACAGCAGGCATTCTACAGCTGGCGCGTGCACTAAGCGAAGAGTTCTAAGCCATACAGCGACGTGAATTCATGCCAAGCTCCCATGGCACCAGTGTATCAGTCATCATTTTATATTAGCATTGAGGCTGGCATTAAGGAAACAAACAATGTTTCCAAACGCCTGACCGCTAACAATCCAATGACATTCGCCCAAACTGCGCGTGTTAGTCACTGATTGTTAGCATTGGTGGAAACTAATCAATCGACGGTGCTACACAACACTCGAACCACGCTGCTGACGCTCGGATATCTTATCACACTGCTGCCAACGATCGGTCGTTTGCGCGCTGAGCTGGCAGCAACGAATGTTTGCGTTGGAGATTGAATTTTTTTTTGTTGAGAAACTCGTAGGTTGGTTTCATCCGCGCAGGTTTTTCTCATTTATCCTGATAATGGTCTTGCTCCATCACTTCGCCACGTCCGACGAGAAACGCAGGGGCACAGTACACAAACACACCCGTCGCTCACAGTAGGTACCAGACTTTGGCAAACTCTCCTCGTCGTAACTTCACTTAGGAGCAAAACAAAACACCACGGGACAGACACGCACGATGTTTGTTCACAGCGGTATGTCGCCACGGGATCCTGTTTCCAGATAAAGCGCAGCGCAGCGTCATCGATGTTCACTGAAATTTTTCTTCGCCGGCTCACGGCTCAGAACAAACGCACGTGCCACAAATTGTGCATCTTAAGCTCAATAATATTTCCGGCATAAGAGACCACCACAAACAATTCGAATTCACTCTGACGAAGGGAGACGCAGACAGCTGACACGACTCGGCCCAGTTCGAAGCGAGGGCGGCCATGTTAGGCATGTTCTCCGACGGCGGGGTCACAGGACGTCCGGCTCATGACGTCACCTGATGTGCACGCCTATTGGTGGAGGCTCGTGTGCGTCTGCCTTTGAGGGGCAAATGCCTCGGCCTTATAAAGTTGTACCCGACGATAGCGTAGCCAATAGTCAGCCAGTTAAGCCCGGAACTATATACCGCTGCGCAAGGACGTTGCCTGTGTACGCCTCGTACCTTCCACAGGGCTGCGAAAAGCTTGTGAGATTACCGCCTAAATTTATTTAACACAATGATACACACGCAAAAACTATACAACCCACTGCAGTTTTACCGCTAATGCGGGTTACTCATCCACTCATAAGCGGTAAATGCTACATTTGTCTCACCAGCAGATGCCTGATGCCATGGCGTTTGTGTTGTCCACTTCTCTTGTGTCCGCGTCTGCAGGCCTAACCTTTCATTGCGATAGCAATTATATGGGCACTCCAAGCGGATTTCTGTTATGGGCGTCGTCGTAGCCGTCGCCGTGAGGTTCCGTATGAAGTCCAAAAAAGAATAAATCGTCGCCACGCGCCGTATGCTGTATGTGCGAGGGACGCGCGCTCTCACGGGGACCTATCGCACGGCGGAGAGCAAACGGGACTTCTTCCGTCGCGCGAAAGGCCGTGGGGGACGGGAGGGAGGGAGGGCAGGTGACTTTTAGCTGCGGAACAAAATGTGCATTTATATAAAAATTTCGCGAGACGTGAAGGTGGTAAAGACTTCCGACGCTGCTCGACGAGTGTCCCGTTCTGATCTCGCCGAAAACCTCCGAGCCGCCCCCAGAAGCAGCGGCAACATTCATCAAAGCTGCGCGCGTTCGGTGCGAACGCGGGCAAAACGCCGACAGCGTCGACAACAGTTGTGCGCGTTGCTGGTGCTGCTGCATGTCCAAGTATATACAGCTGATAAAACTACTTACCTTACTCCGTATAGGTCTCTACAAATTTGCTATCGCAATTGATGCTTCGCCTTTCAGGTGAAACTGCGACATTTCTTTGCGTTATGAATCCTTACCAACCAGCTCAGCTTTCTGTCTTTGCGTCTTTCTGTCTTTGTGCGTGCGCTCGATGCCTTAGGCTACGTGGCACACCTGTAGAAGCAACAGCAGCAGCGGGAAGCATATTGCTGATCACCGCCTAAGATGCCAGTGCAGCCCGACTTTCGACAATGCACGCGTCTTACGTAGGTTCACACCGAAACCTAGCAGATTCGTGTTTGAGGCTTTTTGCGTCAAAAAGGAAGCTCATAACTACATTAGCACCACTTGTGTTGGCACCACATAGAGGGAAATGGAGTAACCAAGTCAATGGAAAAAAAAGGCATGCATGCGCAGTGAAATTGCTGTACGTTGTATGATTCTTGCTTGCTAGCTTTATGTAGAGTAAATGTCAGTTTTAGTCAAGGCGTTTGTGCTGTATGCGCCTCCTGTTCGTGTCCCGTTTCCATGCTTTAGTGCTTCCTTCACTTAATACCCACGTTAAGTGTTAATCGTTTTTTTCCTGAGTCACTGTCATTTTTGCTGAGTCATGCTCATGACTACGACTTCTACCACTATCCTTTAGTGTTCCCTTCACTTAGTACCCACATCAGAACTCATTTGAGTAGTTTTTGCGCGTTAACCTTTTTCGCTGGATCTTGTCATGACCTACATGGCGCGCATGTCATGACATTGTGTCGTGACCTATCATTTATGTTCTTCATACACTGTTGTCATACTATGCCAATTTTGGTACCTACCAAGTTAACGAAACGACCATGAGAGCACAAGACGTAGGCCGCTATATAGATAGATAGATAGATTGATAGATAGATAGATAGATAGATACTGTCAAAGTGGCAAATGTTCGCCAAGAAATGCTTCGTATTTAAAAAACTGTGTAGAAACTATCGGCGATCATTGTCAATGCCAGCAAATAGCGAAGCGTTTCAATAACGCTACTAGCTTCTATAAAATATTGAAGCACAAAAAGTCGTATATACGTTGTGGCGAAGATATTTGGGTAGCCTTTCTTGTTTCATTGCGTAATTCCGTAGAGAACACAGCCATTGACTAGCACATCTATAGGGGAAGTCGACATGGCTGCACACACAAGCCTATTCTGTCACATGCTCTCTGTCTTCACAGGCGTGAGCGCCGCTGTGCAAGGTCACTGGCATACACTTGTCGCGCAGCGGCCGAAGGTAGAGAGGGCAGAGAGAAAAGAGGACAGCTGTGCTTTCCCAAACGCTGCACCGCAGCACTTGAGCCCTAACGCGCCACAAAGCTATCGCGACACAGGGCGTGCGTCCCAAAGAGCTCTAATATTTCACTTCTGGCTACGACGCCGCCTTGCGACTCATGTGCACCAGAGCACATGCCGTTTCCATCGAGTGTGAAAGTCCTATGTCCACCAACTACGAAAAATGGGCGAAAGAGCAACAGAAATATATTCACTTAAAAAATACGGAATCCTGCACTGCGTGGCAGCTAAAGAGCCCCCTATGCCGAATTGAGAGAACAAACCACCCAAAATACTGGGAGAACGCAGGGCAGCCGACGCGTACGGACGCGTCTCCGCGGGCTCCGTCTTCGAATGATTGCGATCGGAAGATTTGCTTCAATGCTCAAGATTTTTCACCATTCTACAGATCTCGTCGAGAGGATTTCACCGAGCCTGTTTTTGACCCGGTAGGCCCATTTTTAGTCCTTTGTTGAGACTTTGAAGTATTCTCCCAGCGATTCCCACGCTAACCCTAGATTTGGGATTAGCGGCGGCAACGGTGAGGGCGGCCGCCCGCGCCGTTGGAACGGCATCATGCCGGAGGTGGAGATGGTCGAAGGGGAAAATCTATCCAAAGACGACTATAATTCAAAATGTAAATATTGCGACACTGATCCAGCTGATCAGAATCATATTATATGGGGTTGTAGGAATAATCCTCCCCCAAGAAATCTGCTACGGCAAGCTCCCTTACAGGAGGCGTGGGACTCCGTACTAAACTCTACTAACGCTCAAACCCAAGCCGGGCTGGCGGACTGGGTGGCGAAGGTCGCGGCCAGCTGGACGCCACTCTAGCCCCCTCTGCCTGACCTCGGCTCCCCCCCCCCTCCCCTTGTCTTCAATAAAGTTTATTTCTTCCTCCTCCAAGCTGAGCCGTGCTCCCTCAAGGGCTGCAGAAGATAGCGCCAACTTTTCCCTTTCCCTCAAGAACCACTTATCATCATCATCATCATCATCATCCTCCTCCAAGCTGACGCGCCTGAGTGGCGGACCGCTTTAAGCAAGAATAAGCGTTCTTCCCGGCAGCAAGAGAGCGTTTCTACTCTAAGTGACGGCACCGCTCGCCGCCGCACGGCCAACGCGCAGGGCGTCGTCCGGCGCCTTGCGACCGCATCGAGGCTCCCCCGCTTGCCGCGGAGCCATATTCGAGTCATTGTCCGACCCAAGGGAGGCCTGGATCTCAAGAAGGTTAGCCAGATTGGTCTGGCCCAAGCCCTGGCGACGGCGGTGAAACTACCCCCGGAGGAATCAAAGGAGGATATCATCTGCCCGAACTTAACTCAGAATATTATTGTGGTCTCTACCCCAGAGCCCAAGAATGCGGGCGCCTACGCGGCGCTGCGTGTCATTAGGCTCGGCTCCACTGAGTATCAAGTTTCTGCCTACACCGCGGCCTCCGACGATACCTGCAAAGGCGTCGTCCGAGGTGTCGACGTGGACATTGGCGAGCAGCAGTTGGCGGCCATGATCGTCAACCAGCGTAACCCTAAAGCCGTGGAGGTGCGTCGCACCAAGGAAACGACTACGGTCGTTGCTCACTTCAGTGGACTAAAGGTACCTATGTTTTGTGCGGTACGAGCATGCTTAGGTGTACGTTGTACATGAGACAGACTGATGTTTGTTATGGGTGTGAGACACTCCGCCATCGGGCCGATGTTTGCCCCACCCCGACGAAGAAAGTGTGCCGCGGGTGTGGTGTGAGCGACCCTGCGGAGGATCACCAATGCCAGCTGAAATGTGCCTTGTGCAGCGGGGGGGGGGGGGGGGGGACATCTAACGGCAGACAAGGCCTGAAAACATGGTTACCAAGTCCCCTTCGTGGTGAGAAAAAGAAGACTGCGTAGGAAGCGCGCCAAGAAACGCCAGCAGGCCCAGGAGGGTCTGACATCACGGGATTCCAGCGTGGCACCACCTGCGAGAACGCACTCTCTCTCGCCAGCTCGTGGGAGACGCGGTAGCCACTCCAGGAGGCGCTCTCGCTCCAGACGGCGCTCTCACTCCCGAGGACGCTCTGGCTCCAGGGGGCGCTCCCGCTCCAGGGTGCGCATCCAAGAGGCTCCCACCACCTGGGCGGATCGAGTCAAGCAAAGGCCGGTGCAGCAGCCAGCACAGGTAATGCGCGTGACACTGCCAGAGCAAAAGGAAGACCCTAGGGTCGCTTTTCTAATTCAGGAGAACGCTACTTTGAAAGCTCAGCTTCAGCAGATGAGGGTCGAGTTCGAAGCTCTCAGGAATTCAGCACAGCCCCCGGCGCGGCCTTCGTCAGTGGAGCGGCGGCTGGCTAAGCGGAGCATAGGTCCGGAAGGAGAGGTTGCGGCGGCGTCCGACTCGGCCGTCCTTGAAGCAATCAAGGAATAGCAGAAGTCGGTGATGCGGCAAGCGGAATGTTTTGACCTCGTAGCAGGTAAAGTCGCAGTGATCGAAAGCAGGCTTGGTCTCGGCGAGAATTCGTTGGAGATCCCGGTGACGCCCGTCTCACTGGTTCCCCAGGCTGGCCCTGGCATGCCAATGGTTCTGGCCCCCGTACATAAGGACGTGCCGAGAAGTCGGCAAAACAGTGGTAGTAATCATGGCTCCCAGCGGAAATGAGTTTGCCATTTGGCAGTGGAACTGCGCGGGGTTTAGGAAGTGTAAGTCCTCCCTCCAGCAGTATATTTCCCCATTGGCGGTGAGGCCTTATGTGATTGCCTTGCAGGAAACCATTGACTCGGCGGTTGCCTTGCCCGGCTATCGATCTGTATCAGTTCGGGGGGAGGGGCAACGCGGTCTGGCTATCTTGGTTGCGAGGAAATATGCGTTTGTAGAACACAAGCTTCAGCTAGGCAACTCTACTTTGGAGGCCCAGCTGGTCGAAATCATCCCGAATAACTGGCTTAAGTGTAGCATCTTCATACTGAATGTCTACAGTACCCCTCGGAATCACAAGCAGGCGTTTTCCTCGGTGATCGCAAAGGCGGCTGCCCTAACGGGCAAGTCGCCCATCGTAGCTGTCGGTGACTTTAATGCACACCACCCGGCCTGGGGATATCCAAAGGCCACTGTTAAGGGGAGAAACCTGGTTCAAGCTATGACAGATTGTTCCTTAGAGCTGGTCACCGACCCTAAGTTCCCAACTAGGGTGGGCACCTCTGTTACGAGAGACACCACTCCGGATCTAGCATTTACCAAAAACGTGGCGGGCGTACAGTGGGCTAATTAACCTGCAGGAAAGCCTGGGAAGTGATCACTTTATCCTCTCGGTCACCCAGGAAACCCGGGCGCCTCCGCCTAGGGAGTTCAGGGTGACGGACTGGGACGAGTTTAGAAAGCACCGCAAGGCTGATCAGACCGAATATGGCACGTTGGAGGACCTCTTCTCGCAATTAGCAGAGGATGCTCTCCTCGCAACCAAGACGGTCCTGACTGATTTACAGGTGCATGAAATGGACTCACGTCTCGCGCATCTGTTGGAGCCAAAAAATCACTGGTTGAGAAATGGCGCACGCAGAAGCTCTATAGGAGACTGCGGAAGCGCATAGCGCTCCTCAATAAAGAAATCGAGGACTATTGTCAGGAACTGTCTAGGCAGCAGTGGAATGAAGTTTGCTCAAAAGTAGACGGGCAGATGCGCACCGGGGGTAAATGGAACCTCTTGAAGGTGCTTCTCGATGAGACTAATTCCAAAGGTAACCAGAGGTTGGCAATCGACCGATTGGTCCAAGCCCAGAGGAGCGGTGGCGTCGATGACACGACTCTACTTACGGAATTGGCAGAGCGATACCTTCCGGTTGGCCCCGTAGGTGACTGGGATTACCCGGAATACCGGGGAGGGCCGCTGGAGGCAGTCGACTCGCCCATTACGAAACTTGAGATCGAAGAGGTGCTTCATGAACTTAACAGTCGCTCAGCCCCTGGCCCTGATGGAATCACGAATAGGCTGCTGCGTAATCTTGATGATAAGTCTATTGCTAAGTTAACCGAGGAGGTCAATCTCCTCTGGGCAGAAGGCCGCGTTCCGGAAGCCTGGAGGAATGCCTCGGTGGTACTCATTCCCAAACCGAGCAAGGCACTCGCCAAGGAGAACCTACGTCCCATCTCCCTTACCTCTTGCGTGGGGAAGGTGATGGAGCATGCAGTATATAATAGGGTCACTAGGCATATCGAGCATAAAGAGCTCTTTCCACATAACATGGAAGGCTTCCGGCCGGGTCTCTCCACCCAGGATGTGATGCTCCTGATTAAGAGGCAAATTATTGACCGACAAACCCAAGATATTCGGGGAGTATTGGCCCTTGACCTCGCCAAGGCGTTCGATACCATTTCACAAAAGTTCGTCCTGGAGGCGGTCGAGAGCATGGGGCTGGGACCAAAGTTCCACGCCTATGTTCGTGCCTTCCTCCGGGACCGCACAGCAACCATAAAGATTGGCCAATTAAAATCGAGGGCCTTTAACCTAGGTGCGAGGGGCACGCTCCAGGGAGCGGTCATTTCGCCTCTCTAGTTCAACATAGCCATGAAAGGCCTCTCAGAGCGTCTTTCCACTGTAGCGAATACCAACCACGCCCTATATGCGGACGACATTACTGTCTGGTGCATGGGAGGTTCGGATACTGAGATGGAGGAGGCGCTTCAGTCGGCACTGTCTATCACAGAAAGTTTTCTGGAGGGTACGGGGCTTCGACTCTCCCCCTCCAAATCGGAATTGCTTCTCTACAGACCGGTTCGGCCCGGGAGGAGGCCCTCCACGCCGCTTGATCAGGTACAGATTACGCTAACCACAAGGGACGGGCTATCGATTCCCAGAGTCAACTGTATTAGAGTGTTCGGCTTGCTTCTTGAGTCCAACGGCAGGAAATCACAGGTTTTGGCTCGCATCACCTCCAAGACGGAGAACATGCTCAGGCTGATTTTAAGGGTCTCAAACCGCAGGGGAGGGCTGAGGGAAAGCGATCTCCTTCGGCCCTACCACGCGTTCCTCATGAGCCATATTAATTACGTCGCATCGGCACTGAATTGGTCTAACAGCGAAGAGGATAAACTAGACACTTTAATGCGAAAAAGTATCAAAAGGATGCTGGGACTCCCCATGAGCACCGGCACGGACAGGCTCATGAGCCTGGGCACGCACAACACCCTATCGGAGGTGACTGAGGCACAGAAACTGGTTCAGGTCGCGCGGCTCTCCTCCACCAAGGCTGGGCAGGGTCTCCTACAGTCGCTGGGCTGCCATCATGCGGGCAGCACCGAACAGAAGGTGTTTTTAACACAGACAGTGAAGGGTACCTACGAGGTGGAACCCTTCCCGCGTAACGTCCATCCGCAGTACAATGTTGGCCGGCGAAAGGCACGGGCCAAGTCTCTGCTTGACTTCGTAGCTAAATCCCCGGGAAAGGTGGCTTTCGATGATGCGGCGCAGTATGGCCGCTCCGAAAGCTTTGCGGCCGTGGTTGTTGATCATCGCGTTCGCCTACTCAACTCAGCCTCCGTTGGGAAGGTGTCTACCTCTGTAGCAGAGCAGGTAGCAATAGCTCTAGCGATGAAGGATCCTTCGCGTCCTGAGATATTCACTGACTCCAGGGCTGCCGTCCGGGCCTTCGCCTCGGGGGTGGTCTCCAGGGAGGCTGCCACTATCCTCAGTTCGAGGGGTGCGGTAGGCTTTCACACAATTACGTGGTTCCCGGCCCACATGGGCTTAGGGGTTCATCCTCAGTTTCCAACGTCAACGAACTTGCCCATAACCATGCGCGAGAAATCACGCGCCGCGGCGGTCCGGGCAGGTCCGCAGGTGGGTTCGCGGTGAGCTTCAAGGATCCACTTGGCACCTTTCACAAAGTTACGTCTCACTATCAGCTGCAAGGCGGAGGTACCCCCTCCCGCATTCCAAGCTCACTAGACCGCAGTCGTCCGTTCTCCGGATGCTGCAGGCAGGTTCGTTCCCATCTCGTAGCACGTTTAGTCACTTTGCTGAAGGCATAGATCCAGGATGCCCTAGCTGCAGGGAGAATAAGTGCACACTCGCTCATATGCTCTGGCAGTGCCCGGCGTTACGTGGCGCCAAGTTCAGCCCACAGCAGGACTGGGAGAGGACCCTTAAAAGCGGCGAACTCTCAGTCCAACTCTCGGCAGTCCAGGAGGCCTGCGAACGGGCGGAGGGCCACGGTCTTCCAGTACCGGCGTGGGCGTGGCCGGCAACCGTGGCGGACCCCCCTTCGGGGTGTGTCTGATCGGAGTTCTTCAGGACCAAATAAAGTTCATTTCACCTCACCTCACCCAAAATACTCTTTCTCAACCGTCTTCTGCCCGTTTGCTATTGCAAAATTAAAATTGACAGGGTTTTATGTTCTAAATGCGAATCCTTCATCTTCTGGCGAACATTCGCCACTTTGCGAGTATCTACCTATCTATCTATTAATCTTATATATATATATATATATCGATCTATCTATCCGCCTACGTCTTGGTGCTCTCAAGGTTGTTTTGTTCACTTGACATGTACCAATATTGGCAGAGTATGACAAGAGTGTATGACGAACATAAATGACAGGTCATGACTTGCAGGTCATGTAGGTTATGAAACAGCCGCCTACGTCTTGGTGCTCTCATGGTCATTTCGTTAACTTAGTAGGCTCCCCGCACGCGGCTTCCCATAACATCGATTCCCACAGGGCATGGGATCTGCCGGCTTTTTTAGATTGTCGCCCACTGACAATGCGACCATTTTCCAGAGAAGTCTGCTTTACTTCTCCTGGGTGTTTGCCCGAGCACATGCCCATTCTTGAGTGTGCGCAATATCCTCGTTTGTCCTCTATTGGTTATTCCACGCCAAGTGTCTTAGACGTGCAGCTCGACCATCTCAGAAAATCACTTTTCCGACCAACGTTGCAGATAGACACCATTGAATAACCAAAGCAAACCTTTTTATGCTCAGCGTGCGAAGTTGGGCAGCATTACCCAAAAAAGACAACATTTATATTAACGTTCTTGCGTAACCACGTTCTATGCAGTTGAGCAAACTTTGGAAGCATGTCGTCAAACTTCTTTCAGTAATAATTTACTAGCAAATTACTGTGAGTAATATAGTAAAAAGAAATTTTTTTAGAAAACCCGAGATTGTCGAGCGAAGTGTTTGGGAGACTTGGCGTGGAAGGACCTCTATCGAATTGGCAGAAATAAAAAAAGAAAGAAAAAAATGAAAAACAGAAAGTTGTGAAAAGCCGCCTCATTGGCACTAATTGGGCTTTTTATGAAATCAAAATCTTAGTGGCTGAGCGAGAACCATATTAAAAATTGACTTGCGTGTTCATGTTGGCTAGAGTTTGGGCGCCGTTGTATGTAGTATTTATCGGGTTGACAACTGGAGGACAAGCCATGCGATGAACAATCGCTAACACCTCTAACGTAAAAAAGCTTTGTAAATATAGGGCTGGAATTTTACGATATGAAACCAGAAGCGTGATTGCTGTCGCTAAAACACTTTGTGAAGGCAGACCTCTTCAGAGTAGCCACAGTTTGAAGCAGAAAAGAGCGTGATAAATTCATAGCCACGTTATTGGCAGGAGTTCTAGGTATTGTTGTGCTATTGTCACTTAAAGCTAAGGAAAAACAAAGTCATACAATTGCACATACGAGTCCCTAATTCAAATATCGGTGATAGCATTTCCGAAGTTAACACCCTGGGAAATATTACCGGCCCTCGCACAAAACATTAGCACACACAAGTTGTTTGGTGTAGGTGCTCGCGTAGCCAAGTTGTTTGGCCACTACTTTTCCCGAGCAAATTTGTTGAACTTTGTGCATTTCCCGATGCGGGGGTCGTAGAGAGTTAAAGTAAGCGACCTTTTATTGCCATAGCAATTATGGGGACACTGCAAGCGCATTCCTGCCGTCGCCGTGATGTTTCGTATAAATCCCTAGGACGATACACCGTCGCCGCGCGCCCTATGCTGCATGTTTGAGTGAAAGAGCAATCTGGCGCACGCAAGAGAGGGAATCTGACAATAAACACGCCGTCTTCCGTCGTGCAAAAGGCCGTGGGGAGATGGGAGGGAGAGAGGGAGGGAGGAGGAAGGCGACGTTGTCATCATCATCATCAGCCTATTTTTATGTCCACTGCAGGACGAAGGCCTCTCCCTGCGATCTTCAATTACCCCTGTCTTGCGCTAGCGTATTCCAACTTGCGCCTGCAAATTTCCTAACTTCGTCATCTCATCTGGTTTTCTGCCGACCTCGACTGCGCTTCCCTTCTCTTGGTATCCTGATCCTGATCAGGGGATCAGGGGATCAGGATCACGAGAAAGAAATTTAGAGAAAAATAAAATTAGGTTGGAGTGCATACGGCAGGCATTGCCAATTCCTAACTGGGAGCTTACCACTGTCGTTTAAAAGAAAAGTCTACAATCATTGCATTCTACCGGTGCTAACTTATGGGGCAGAAACTTGGAGGTTAACAAAGAAGCTCGAGAACAAGTTAAGGACCGCACAAAGAGCGATGGAACGAAAAATCTTAGGACTAACGTTACGAGACAGGAAGAGAGCGGTGTGGATCAGAGAACAAACGGGGATAGCCGATATTCTAGTTGACATTAGGCGGAAGAAATGGAGCTGGGCAGGCCATGTAATGCGTAGGATGGATAACCGGTGGACCATTAGGGTTACAAAATGGCGACGTTGTACTCCGACATAAATTGCGCATTGCGCGACCGAGAGCATCGGGAGCTGCCGATCGCGGCTCAATCTCGCGCGCGCAGGGAGGGAGGCAGCGCGGGTGGGAGGGCGGGCGGCGTTCTACTTGAAAGCGTTCTATGGCGTTCTACGCCTTATATTGAAAGCAATCTGCAGGCGGGTCATACCTTTGTGAGTGCGGTGTTCTCATCGCTCAACTTGCCTTCCAGCGATACACAGCACGAAGGTCACTTCGCTCGCTGCTGGGCCCGGCCCAACCCGGGCCCGGCCCGGCCCGTGGGCCGGGCCGGGCCGGGTAGTTTAGTTTTTTTACGGGCTCGGGCCGCGCTCGGGCCGGGCTCGGGCACGGCGTGTGCTTTTTGACCCGGGCCCGGGCCGGGATCGGGTTTTCTGACACGGGCCCGGGCCGGGCTCGGTCCTTCTGGCGGTGCCCATGTAACGTGCAGGGAGTTATTCTCGGGCCGCTCAACTCTGAAAAACATGTATTTTTCGGTCTCGGGCCGGGTTCGGGCCGGGTTCGGGCCGGTTTCGAGCCGGGCTCGGGCCGGGCTCGGGCCTGAGGTAAAGGGGTAGCGGGCCGGGCCGGGCGGGTAACGTAGAATATTTCCGGGCCCGGGCCGGGCCCGGGTCTCGCCATAAAAGTTTTGATCGGGCTCGGGCGGGCCGCCCCATGTAAAAACGAGCCCGGGCCGGGCTCGGGCTGCAAAAATCGGCCCGTGCAGTGCTCGACTCGAGGGAGATGTGTTCATGTTTGTCTGTGCGCGCTGACACCATGCTTGTTAATTTAGTTAGCAAGCGAACTTTTCCGAATTTATACGGCTGATAAATCGAGTGTCTTCGTATAGCTCTCTACTAATTTGCTATTTCAATCGCTACTTCGCCTTTCGGGTGAAACTGCGCCTCTTTTACTCAAACTTTCTGTTTACAATACAGACAATCGACGACTACCTCAAGCTGTGGAACATCCGCACCAGCAGTACAGTGATGGCTTTGGGCGTGGCGCCTCTTTACCCAAAAGAATTCCGCTCCTATGTTGAACTCATGAAGTGAGTAAGCTTGTTGAGATAGTCAATATGCAAGGAAATTTGCAATTAGATCTGTGTAAGAGCCGTGTGACTGGATCATGCAGCAGTAGCCCAAAGCCTAGCCGATGAAGTAGTGCTGGCTTCTTTACCAACTACAAGTCCAAGAAGCACATTGTTGGATTGCTTCGACTATAACGTTGTTTTCTTTTGAGACTGGAAAAAATATATGACTGCAAAAAAAATATCCCTTTTCTGAGAAACAGTGTGCATTTTCGTTAAACGTTGCATATACCAAACGTGCTAAGCGCACTGCTTTCTTTGCGCATTTATCAAATACAAGTTCCGTCATTGCTGAATAAAAAGGCCTTCAATATTATTTCTTGCAATTGGTGGCCAAGGCATGCTATGCAACCATATCAAATTTTGAATATGCTGGCAATATAGACGTGAAATTATTTCACATGCCGTCTTAGTGTCCAGAGTCGACACATGCTGGGGCAGGTGTATAAAGAAAGACTCAAGGGCATCATGTGAGAGTGTTCCAAAAGTGGCTTTTGAACCCTTACGCAGGGATAACCATGGCGAATAAGATCTTATTGAGCAGGCGGTTGTTTTTGTCTTATGGTGGGAGGCCTCCCTTAGTCCAGGAAGCCTTGGCGCCGAGCCGACCTTTTCGCACGGTCCACAAGCTTGCGCTTGTCATGCACTGAATTTCCAGCGTTGTTAGTCGTAACATTCCGTGTGTAATAAAAGGAAAGCACCAGTTGACGGACGTCGTTACACTTGAAACGTTATGAACAACAAGGGTGGAAATTTACTGTAGTTGCATTTTACTTCGACAAGCAACTATAAGGTCACCCTTTCTAAAATTCGGTGAATACGTTACGCACATACTAGGCTGTAACGGGCAAGCCAAGCTGGTCGCAAGGGCTAGCACGCAGGTGCGCTGCTTTGAGCGGCAAAAGGGTGTTGTGCAGTCCGTGTCTAACTCGTCCAACTACCGCGTTCCCCATCAAGGGCAGCAAGAAAGATGAGCGACATTGCGGGGTCGAGAAACCCGCGGCTTACCTTCTTGTTGACTTATTTCTGTTGTGCAAGATATATTTTCCGGCGTTAGAAGTGTATCGAAATTGTACCGCCGAAGTCGCAAAAGAAGGCAAAGGACTAAGCCTAAGTTTTCGAAGCGTACCTACTGAGTCCTCTCGAAGAAGCCGTTGCAAGGTCATCGACCCTTGATGGGGTGCAGAGAAGGTGCAATAAAATTAAGGTGACGTGAATTTTCGGAGAGAAGTGGAGTTGATACAGTTGTCGCCTGAGGTATATCTGCGTGACGTTTAGCATCGGGAATGTGAATTCTTGGTGCGTACAGGTGGTTCTTGAAGAGTCTTTGTATTCGTGTGGTACTAGTACTAGTAGTACAGAGCTGTTTGAATAGTCGTTGCAAGAAACACGAAATTGATGCTGCTTCATGAAGGCGATCGGTCTCCGCCTTCTCCCGTGCGGCCTTCTTCTGTTGTGTTCATTTCTCTCATTGGCTTCCAGAATATGCCTCGCAATAGTGCTTATTACAGTACTTCGGTGTTGCCGCTCCGACAAGACTCGATGTTTAATAAGAACGGTCGTGCTCTGTTTTAACAATCTTTTTGGCAAACTGACGTCTTTTTCCTACTGAGGTGCCATACAAAATTTTGCATGGCAAGAGAATGAACCTGACAATTTCGTATGTTTTCTGTGATAGCTGCGCTCACAACAACTCAGTCATCTTCGAGCCATATAAAAACATGGGCTAGAAAAAGCAACACCAGTGATCTACGATGTTGTCCTTTAATAGCAGAAAAACTTCACTTTTTTACTAATTTCGGAGATGACTTCATTGCAACAAAATGGTCACCTGTGGTCTGGTAGACGAGAATCCTTACCCAGTTGGTGACGACTGTAACTATCTCGGAGGAGCACGTCTGTATGTGAGGGACGCGCTCACTGCTTCCAGAGGCAACACATTTCACAATGCTTTCAAACAGTTTCAGAAAATGGATCATATAGAACGAGCCACGCATACATTTGAGAACTATGTAAGACTTCTAGGTCTTACACATTTTACGCTCAAGCTTGTCTAGATATTCAATGAATATAGATTGTCCTTCATGCACCCTCGGCCTTCGCACCACAATTTATTCGCACAAGAAGGGAGTTGGAGCGTAATATTGAAGTCGCCCAAAAGGTTTTTGTACGCGGTATGTTCGGCCACGCATGAATTTTTCTTTGTACATTGTGCACAAGTTTCAGTATTGTGTCACTTCAACGCAGGCAGGTGTTTATGCCAGACCTCTTCATTGCCATCGGACACATTTCGTACTCAGATGATGGCAGGCCCGACTGCGTCATCTTGCCTCCAAGCGTGTACACATTTCCTCCGTCTTTCACACCTCCCTATGGGCACACTCTGGTGAGTATGCGTTTATACTTGAGCTACGACGGCTACAGTTCCATTAGGTTTGCTACTAATTTATATGATGCATCATTTACAACTCAGCATAACAAACTCTCGTACCAGTAATGATAAAACAAATTCACCTGTTTTGAAGTGTCAAAGTCAAGGACGGCCTACGAGGCAGAACATACATGGCGGGGGGGGGGGGGGGTGTTTGGAGAGGGGGAAGTGGCTACAAAATATTGTTCACCACCTCGAGTTCTTTCATATCCACACAAATATCAGTACACAAGCACTCTTGCGTGCTCCTTCGATTGGAACGCGACCCACGGGAATCAAACTGGCAAGCTCGGGCGCAAAATAAAAACGACACAGCCCAGTACCAGCTGCAGCAAGTGCGAAAATTCGTGCAGCGTTGTCTAGTATTGTACTATGAACATTAGGCTATTATAAACATAAACATTATTTCGTTGCGATACCATATACCACGATATCACATAGTCCGCTTTACAACCTTCACAATCAAGTCGAATCGCAGTACGCGGCTTTGTAAATCTAATTGTTGCTCTATCGCTTGCAACTGTTGAGCCACACATTCAATTTCCATGTACTGCCTAATATTAATAGTACCAGCTTTCGCGGTATAACATGTGGGGAGCACATGACAATTGGATGAGCTTTTCTCACCGTATATATGGAGAAAGTGCACTGTATTATTTTTTCTTCGTGTCACACGACACACGCTGACACACACACACAAAAGCTTAGGCAGGCACAACTCCGCGAATAAAACAACACACACGCGCTCAGACACGCATACGCAAGCACGCACACACGGACCAAGGCGCAGGCGCACACCGTACAGGCACTGACGTCAGTATAATTCGTGCAGCGACTAGCCTTGCGTTAACTTTCGTCACAAATTTCTCCTTCCTGAGACTTGTACTAACCGGGTTGAAGTGGAACTGTGTTTAATAAACGTTAACACGGCAACTAAGCACCTTCACTTCGACACACTATAGCCGTATATATAAAGCATGCTGCCTCCCGCAGGAGGACTCCGTGGAGCTCTTACGGCAGTTAGACAGCATGCCTGACCATCCGGCATTGATGCTATCGCTGAGTCTGCATGGACGTATTTACATAGTCGCGCACCCGGATGACCAGAACCCTCAAAACATCGGCACTTTCTCCGTTTTCAACAAGTGCAACATTAGCGAAATCGTCGCTCCCACTGAGGTATGGAAACCAGTCTAGCCACGTCCATGTTGTTGATAAATAATGAGTATTTGTCCTCTTTACTACAATAGCACCACCATGACTCGTAGCACTGAGACATTGATGCGCTCGTTAAAATAATTAAACAATGCGTTCCACCGTGCGAACTTATTATCTGCCGCAGGTTTGATTCTGCTTACCATTTAGCATATAAATGGTTGGAGTATCCGTATGAAATATGTATTTAGACATCCTATAGTTTGTAGATGTTGCGCAGATTGTTCTATGCCCGTACAGAATTGTCCTTGTATGCAGAATTATACGAAACCACAATGTTATTAAGTCGTTGGCAAGCCCATTTTCTGTGTTCTTTATGCCGACCACTGTCGCCTAAAGTGCAAGTAAATGAGTTTACAGACAGTGTGTACATGCTCTATTAATTGTAAATTGAAACAAAAAAATATGTACACTTGCCTTAGATTGTGCGAATAAACTTAGTGATGAATGATTACATGTTAGTAGAAAGAGCCTAATGCTTCGGTAAATATTGTGATGAAATGCCGTGCCGCTTTGCAACGGTAAGTTTAGAGATTTACGAACGCGTTCCACTCAATGTGGCAGCAAAGACATCTTGTCAGTGGATGCGCATTCTACGAGGGATATGAGTGTGCGGGGCCACTAATTAATGTCCAATTGGACGCCGCTGAACGGTCCTTCGGGTTATGAACTCCTGGCGCGCAAGTGAGCGCGTTGAGACTCTAGGCACGTTTCGATTTGGCTTCTCCGAGGTGCAGTTAGAACGCAGGCGATAGCTTGCGCGGACAAGGACGCGCGGATAACACAGGCTTCCCAGAGCGAGAGAGAGGGTGACGTGGCGTCGCGGCGTCGCGGCAGCAGGTGTTGCCTTCCCCCACTCTGCTCCGTCGAGGCCTGAGCCCAACCCGCCGTGGTGGCTTAGTCAGTTAAGGCGTTGCGCTGCTGAGCACGAGGTCGCGGGATCGAATCCCGGCCGCGGCGGCCGCATTTCGATAGAGGCGAAATGCAAAAACGCCCGTGTGCTTGCGTTGTAGTGCACGTTAAAGAACCCCAGGTGGTCAAAATTGAACCGGAGCCCTCCACTACGGCTTGTTTTTGGGTCCCTCGGAACATTGAAAACAACCTAAATGAAATTGAGGGTAGCCCGCACCACAAACGAATCGCAGGGTTAAACCAATCAAACAAAAATGAATAAGGGTATAACCCAAAAAGTAATTTAAGGAAAAGCCAATTGAAAAAAATACTAAAGAATGCCGAGGGTGAGCCGACCCAAAAAGCAGAGAAGATATTCGGCCAAATCCTGTCACAAGGTGGAAGCTAAGTGTCTGTCATGGCATGGCATGTCGCGTCTCAGCTGTTTATTTGAAACACACACGTAGTTCACAGACATACATACATAGAGTAAGAAAAGGGGAAATAAATATAGAACTAGATAGAGAAATGAATGACATAGATCGAACAGCAAGGGCGAGAAGAAGAAAGAAAGAAAAAGAAAGAAAAGAAAAGAAAAAAATTAGAGCAAACACCAGCAGCAAAAGTCCAGACAGCACGGTTGGCGTGCATGATGAAGGCGTCCATGAGGCATCAGCAGTACCGCCAGTCCGGGCCCGTGGCATCGAGCAGGACACAATGACACCATTGACGGAAGCCCTGGAAGGCTAGTTCAGGGGTGACTTTTAGGCTCAAAGAAGGAATCATGAACAAAAAAGGGGTGAGAGAGAGTGATGATGATGATGGTATGGACCAGACATTCCGTCCCAACTGTCCCCGGAGGCAAGCTCCACCTTTGTTGGCATAACAAAGGACAGCAGGGAACGAAAGCTGAGAGTGAGTAAAAAAAAAAAGGGGGGCGGGGGGGGGCACGCGCTTGAACATGGTTAGATTACGCAGTTGCCGGGAATGTGAATGAGGCTATGAGGTGGTATAATTGAATGAGTAAAGCTCTCTTCCGCCTATTATTGAGCAAAGCATTATAATGATTAGTTGTTATTCTCGTTTGAGAGTTGTCCTTTAACAGTCGGGCGAGATGATGAGTAAGAGGACATTCATTAAAAAAGTGAAATCCTCCACTACGGCGTGCCTCATAATCAGAACTGGTTTTGGCATGTAAAACCCCACAAAGAAGAAGAGGCCTGAGCCAGAGTCACGAGCGCGCAAGGGGCGTTCGAGACGTGGCGTCTCAGCCAACGGCAAGTTTCGCTGCTAAAGACGCCGCCGGATTTTTCACTCAAGCATTTGTCGCGTTCGCATCAAAACAACACATTCTTGCGTATCACGTTGAGTAGCTCTTTCATTGCTGCTAGAAGGCTGCTCATTTTTGGTGTTTTCACGTTCTAACGTATTATTTCAAGACGTAGTCATCGCATTGTATACCGTGATATATAAACTTATAGCGAGATCGTGTTGTAAATGGTTGTAAAGCAGAAATAATGGCTCATACGTTTTTTTTTTCTTCAAGATTCCTATGTGAAACAGCAAAGAAGGTTCTGAAGGACCATGAATGAGAGTAATAATTTGCTGCAGTTAATTAAGAGGAAGCTTTAGCTCGGGCCTAACTCCGATGCCGTCTATGCAAATACATGTAATACGCAGAAACACTTTTATGAGATAACCACTGGGCCGATTTTAATGAAGTTTGTTGCACTTGAAAGAGAAAGTTAATTTATAGTGACTGGCGGAAACGGAATTTCGATATAGGGCCTGATGTATATTTTCGTACGTATTCAATCAATCAATCAGACTTTATTATCTCTTAAATAGAGAACGAGACAGGACGTTTGGATAGGAGTTCCCAACCTAAAGCATTGTCTTAAGTACTGAGAGTAAATCAAAAACGTTACATGTGCAAAATACGCGCCTGGCTCCTAGTTCTCAACTCCTGGAAGTTATACCAAGCAAAGAAAAACATGTAATGCAGAATCGTTGTTAGCATTACTAGCCATAGTGAGGCCCACGCTATTCAAGAAAGCCGTGACTTTGCAAACATGAAAAAGGGTAAGTACCTATAGGGCAGAGAGCACTTATTTTACTCACTGCAGTAGGCGCATGGTTTCTTTTTTGCTGCATTCTTTAGGCTCGTGAAGCCCTGGTTTTTCAGGTTGGGGAGCATGCAGAAGTCTCCTCTAACTTGATTATTATGTTCGATAAGCTTTTCTCTGCAAGTAAGCTGGTTTCATCGTGCGCGTTCAACATGTGCTTTTACTTCCACGTGCTTTGTACAGTAAATGCCTTGTATTGCACAGTAATGTGCAGTGTTGCAAAATATTGTGTAGTAATGAGTAAGCGATTTGCAGAGATGGTACTCGAAAAGTAAGTGATTAGTCTGGTAGTCAAACTTCACTCGAAGGTTGGTTGGATATCGGCTGCGTGTTCTTGTGTGAACAAAAATCCCACACAGCGGGAACGATTGTTTGCAATGATTTGTAGACACGCTGACGAATCGCTGAAGGATAAACACAACCCTCGGGGCAAGAAAGAAAGAAAGGATCACTTGATATTAGTCTAACACAATTATGAAAATAACATGTACTTATGAGCATTCACCGCTGTTTGAGAGATCATTCGCACAGCCTAGGCTTCGGATCAGAAATTTAGACAACCCGTGAGAAACTTGTGTCTTAATTGCTGCTGTCATTGAAAAGTTACGTTGCCGAGTCAATCGATCAAAGCACAATCTGTCCGCTGTTTAGGAGCACTGGATGCTAGTTTACATTAGATCTTAAATCTATTTATTCTGATTTCTAATCTTACGAAAAGTGCGAAATCTGTCCAATATTTCAAGTGCAGGGGTCATTTTATACGGTGTATGACATTGCTAGTGAAAGAATTCTAATGGAGGTGTAGAACACGGTGTAAAACATCTGTTGATTCAATTGATCAGGTTTTTGGGACCCAATGAGGAAAGAGTTAAGCGCGTGGTAACTATGATGAATAGTTCTTATAATAAGCATTCAATCGTTTGCCTGTTCGTTGAAGCCGTGGTTATGCGCATTCGTGGTGATCGGCTCCCCTTGGGGTCAGTTAACTGATGACCGCTATTACCGAAGCCCATTTATGATCCACGCATTTCGGTAACGTCCACAACATGTCTCACTGCAAGAGATGTTACCATGACATCACTGTTGTGGTTGTCGCGCAGCCGTGCAAATAATCAGCGCTTCATATTCTCGTTATTCAGTCAACACGGCCCTATTATGATTCTTGTTACAGGAGTTTCTTAGCGCACGTGTTGTTCCGCTCATCTAACTTACAGATATAGGAAAATATCTGCTTAATTCTTGATACTAGATTTCAATCAAACACATACTTATCCCGCGTAAGCATGCAGCTTAGATTTCTTGTGCTGACCAGCATCATAACGCGGGCGCGGGGGCCGGGGGGGGGGGGGGGGGGGGGGATTGCAGATAGCTCGCCGCCGTTTGCTCACTTATGCCTTCATTTTTCTTTTTTGCACAATTTCCCCGCAGATGTGCCATTCGCAATTGCCACAAGGACTTCGTTTTAACTACCTTTACAACAGGCTTTTATATGTGGCCCAGTCTTACGATAAACCGTCAAGAACAACATCCACCTTCGAAAGCGAAGAAGCGCTCATTGCCAAGGTTTGAATTCGCATGATTCATCATCATTTTTACCCTCGATGCGCCGGCAGTACCAGCGGTCGGTATGCTGTAGTTAACGCACGTAGTTGCTAGCAGGAGTCTGAAGTTTGGGTTTGTTTTAATTTTGCTTGAAACACAGCTTTTACAGCATACCGCAATTAAGAGCAAGAAATGTGCCCGCCGTGTTCGTTTGTTCTTCATGCTTTGAATCATGCGCCAGAGCATAATGCAAAAACAATGTTTGAGCCCGTATACCTGGAATCGAAGCAGTCACTTTGTCTTTTAAAGCCCAACAATCTAACAACACCTGACGTCTCTTACAGACGCAAACAGATACTAACACTTGCCTCACGCACAGTGAAACATTGATGGTTTTACGTCAGGTCGGTCTCCTGCTTCGCACCACAGCTTTCACTGAGACGCGCTGCCTGCTGTTTTGGTGCACCGGCGGTGCGTCGCGCCCTCTAGGCTCAACAAGCGCCTGCATTCCTGTGCACGCACTATCTTTGAGATTGGCGGGTATGTGAAGGAAATGTGATCGAAAAAAAAAAAACGTGGACAGTTTGCACTAGTAGTGCAAGGCTGGAGTAAACAGCGGATCTGGTAATCGACCTAGCTTCTTCCAGGTTTTACTAGGGTTGGTTAAGTTTTGCTAGGGAATGCTAAGAGCTGCTAGGCACGGTTTTCCGAATCGGCTCGCCGCCGACGCGCAGATTGTCGCTTGGCCGCGCGACGCGCTTCAAGATGAGCGGCGGCTTCTTCGGGGGTCCGGATCTTCTTTGGTCATTCCATGTCAAGGCTACATCTACTCGCCACAGAGTCAACGCGAGTTCTGTCGCCGTCGCGGCGGCTCCGAGCTTTATCTCTCCGGTGACGTCACGGCCAAGCTGCACCTCCACACTTGCCGGTGCGTGGCTGGTCGAAACCTGCAAGCCGCCGCCAGAGGCGCCTGCTGCAGTGACGGACACCGCGCGCGTTCGGCGCGAACGCGGGATAACGCGAACGGCGTCGGTAGCAGCTCTGCGCGTTGCCTCGTTGGTGCTGCTGCAATTTCTTTCTCTATCTCTGGCTCTCCTTTTCTCTTTCTTTCGCGTGAATAGCGCGCTCCGCGCGCATGCTCTCCTTCCCGCTCCTTAACGCCCCGTGTAAAGGTAACATGAGCACGATACGGAGAGGAGGCAAAGCACACGCCGCTCCGTGAGGTGGATGCTAGGCGATGCTCTCCACCGCGGCAGAACTGGCGGGGCTCCACCTAGCCGCCGATGTCCTGGCTGAGGACCCTCTTGGGAAACCGGTGGCAGTGCTCTGCGACTCGAAGCCAGCGCTCCAGAGCCTCATCAACCACCGCCGATCGGGGCTTACGGGGGCCTTGCTCAGCTCGAAGTTCACTTCGAGCTGAGTGGCGGTCATCATCTCGTTTCACTGGCTACCTTCCCATGTGGGAAAAGCCGGTAATGAAGAAGTGGACATCTTCGCCCAAACCGCCCACCATCCTGAAGTGCCGCTCACCCGAGCAGTCGCTTCCTCTGATTTTTCGAGGCAGTGCCTGAAAAAACTGCTCGCAACCGTTCACCCGGATGCCAGAGTTGCAAACGGCAAGGGTCCCAGGCTACTTCCAGAGGGTGGCCTTATCAGGAGGGAACGTGTAACGTTGCTTCGACTGCGCACGGGCTGTGTCTGGACGGCGGCGAGGCTGCACGCCAAGGGACGCTCCAGCTCACCAGCCTGCGAACGTTGCGGCGATCCCGAGACCCTCAAGAACCTTCTCAGTGCTTGCCCACGCAGGCACAGGACCGCTCAAATGTCATCACTGCGTACAGACGAAAGGGTCTACCTGCTGCGACAACCAACGACCTCCTGTTCCCGTCGCCTCCCCACCTCCTAGCTCTCCATAGCCTCATTGAAGTTTGTGGAGTCCCGGCCGCGGCGGCCGCATTTCGATGGAGGCGAAATCCAAAAATGCCTGTTTGCTTGCGTTGTAGTGCACGTAAAGAACCCCAGGTGGTCAAAATTAATCCGGAGCCCTCCACTACTGCGTGCCTCATAATCAGAACTAGTTTTGGCACGTAAAACTCCACGAAGAAGAAGAACGAGATCACTGCCAATCGCTAAGCGTTCGCCCCCAGCAGGCGAGCGCCTTCATCACCGGCCTCCTCCATGATCGGATGAGACTACTGCTGCTTCTCCTTCTCTTCCCTTCCTCACAACTTTATCTCCTACTTCCCCTTTCCCTGACGTTGTGCCGTGCTCCCTATTGGGCAGCAGAAATAGGCGTCATTTTCATTAATAAATCACTACAACTACTATGCTTTCGCTCGGTGAGGGGGTTTTTAGGTGCAAAGCACCGTATGCGCCCGGATGTCGGCGTCTCCTGTCTTAGCCACGGTACAAGCGGCTCGTGCTCGCGCTCGGCACGCGCTCGTGCCACCCCTCCCGCGTTCGTCAGCATCGCACAGCTGGCTGCGTTGCCACTCATCATTCCAGTGTAGGATTTCACTTCTCTTCTAACGTCGTAATCGGGAGGCCGCGTTTACGGGGTTATGAGCCATTGCTTAAGGCAGTATGAGCTCATTAGCGGTGCATCACTGCATGCTTCGCACCTCCCCATGTTTTACGTTAGTAGAGCTGCATTCCGCTCAATGGGTTATTTGACACTTACACATAAAATTTAATTCACAGCTCAAACTCAGCCTACGACTTAACTCGTGTTACATGTAATAACTAATAACTAAAACAGTAAGAAAGGCGTCCATAATGGCCAAATTGCCGAGGGAGTTAAAGACAAAAGTAATGGTTTTGCTAAAACTTCATGGTAAAAGACATCATCAAGCTTGTCCTAAAATAATACTAGTGTTGGCTTGGCCGCACGGCGAGTTTTTTTATTGGTATGATAAATTGTAGCATGTAATCTTTTGGATTTTCGTTGGGAACGTGGTTATGCGCATTCGTAGTTATCGGCTCCTCTGTGGCTCAGTTAACTGATAACTTTCCATTATTATTATGATTAGCTTTTCATTTAAATTGCCGAGCATAGTTTAACGCGCACCCAGGCAAACATGAGCTGCTCTCACTAGATGACTGAGAACACTTGCTGTCGCAGGTTCACGTGATGAAGAACGCGTAGCGGCGGGAGCGAATGCTACTGCCACCTCTAGTTTCAACGCATCTCCGAAACTTCACGCTACGTGACCAACAGCAGTAGGCGCGCGAAAGAGAGCACACCTGCATTCACTAGCCATAGCGGCTCGCAGAGGCTTTGCGCCCACCGGCGTTTATCGTCAAGAGAGCGCAAGCACGTCGCGCGACCTGACAGGAGCAGACGCGCTATTCCATGTCGCCCCCAGCCCGTCTCCCTTTAGGGCACGCTTTATCACGGAACCGCGAACTCTGCTCCACCTTGCGCGAGCTTTATCACGTGAACTCGAAAACTAGAGGTTCATCAAACCAGCATTCTTGTCGGCTCAGGGTCACGCGCTTCCCCTTGTACGCTCAGCTTACGACGTGCGGAGTGTTCTGTCATTTTGTATTCAGCAGACACGTGACGCCCGGCTTAAACAGCTCCGCTGTTAAAAGGCCAGGAATAAAGCTGAACGTAGAAAAGGCCACCTCGCGCGATAGTCTTTAGCCCGGGCATGTACTACGTCAAGACTGTAAACGTGGCCTACCTCATGTGATCATTATTATGAAGATATCATAAAAGATGCACACAAAACCGAAGAAGACGACAACACTGTCCCCATAGAACGGAATATTTTATTTTGTAAACAAAACCTACAACTACACTATCCACGAAATGAACGTACGAAAACGAAGAACCATGATTCATTCATTCAGTACAATCAGCAGAGGGACGCCGAGTGTGAAGTGACAAAATGCGAAGAACCTCTAAATTCCAAGCACTTCCAGAAGTGTGTTTGTTTGCTGTGGTTAGTAACACATTTGTGGCGTTTGAGATTTGATGGTGGCTGATTAACAATTTGTAACTTGTCGGTAATTGTTCGCATCAAACACCACTTTTCGCCGATTGTAGTTGTCAGATGCCTCACTCTGATTGGCACATTGTTTGATCTTAAAGTCCCTTTTATCCTTAAACTTTATTTAATAAAATGTTTCGCTAACAGTAAGCACTACTCCCGTAGTCTACAGTTTCGCGTATTTTGCGGAATAATTTTTTTTCACAACATGCTTTCTTTGTATGAAGGAAGGAAGGAAGCAAGAGAAAGGCAGAAGGCAGGGAAGTTAACCAGAATAACGTCCGGTTGACTACCCTACACAGGGGGAATGGGAAGAGGGAAAATAAAGATGACAGGGAGAGAGAGGAGGGAAGGCAATAAGGGAAATGAGCGGTTAGTTCGCTGACGCATGTGTTAGTGCACTAATAGTCACAGACGTTGACACAAGCCCGTCTTCCTCAAGAAGCACAAAGGTCCCTTCACCACTTTATGGGCCGACGAGCGCTGTTCCAGCAGCACCTTCACGGAAAGCCTCGATCCGATTGTCCAGTTTTTTTAGCGCGTTAGCAAGTCCTTGTCTTTCTTGGGCATATCGTGGACAGTGGTTAAGCAGGTGGTCAATAGTTTCGTCGGTGTCGCAGACCTCGCATGCTGCACTGTCGGTCGCTCCAATTAATGTAGAGTATGCCTTTGTGAAGGCAACTCCTAACCAAAGGCGACAGAGAAGCGAAGCTTCACGTCGAGGAAGTCCGAATGGAGGTCGGAGTTGCAGTGAGGGGTTTAATTGATGCAGTCGTGTAAGTCGTAAGTTTGGCGAGTTCCACTCGGTCAGTGAGAGACTGCGTGCCAGGTGTCGAAGCTGCCTTGCGGCGTCTGTCCTCGAAAGTGGAATTGGAACACTGAGCTCTTGTTTTGTGATGTGCGAGGAGCGTTATCTGCGGAATCATTTTCCACTGATTCCACAATGACCAGGTACCCATTAAAATACAACCTCGCGGCCTTTTTGTTGGACGTGATGGTGAAGTTTCACGGTTTCGTATGTCAACTGTTCATGACAGCCGCGTCGGAGAACTGACTGCACGCACTGTAATGCCGGTTTTGAGTCTGAAAACACAGCCCATTTTTAGGTGTTTCATAATGAATGAATTGTAGTGCATCTTTCTATGAAAGCATGCAACTTTGCACTATAACTACTAAGAACACTATTTTCTACATTTTGTCTAGATGTACAATTAGTCAGCGATAATTAGTCAACTGCACAAACACGTATGTATCCAAAAAATTTCAGTGAGAAAGTTCAAAGAAATGTCGAATTCATAAATATTTAACTTTTTGCCTGCTATGGAATAGTTCTGTGCTATGAAGAGAGCCCGCTAAACTTGAAAAGAGCCCACGTGTAGAGCACTGCACGGGCTCGGGCTTACCCGAAAGCCCGGGCCCGGCCCGGCCCGTGGGCTGGGCCGGGCTGGGTAGAGCAGTTTTTTCATGGGCTCGGGCCGGGCTCGGGCATGGCGTGTGCTTTTTGACCCGGGCCCGGGCCGGGCTCGGGTTTTTTGATGCGGGCCCGGGCCGGGCTTGGGCTTTCTGCGAGTTATTCTCGGGCTTCTCAACTCTGAAAAACATGTATTTTTCGGTCTCGGGCCGGGTTCGGGCCGGTTGCGAGCCGGGCTCGGGCCGGGCTCGGGCTTAAGGTAAAGGGGTGGCGGGCCGGGCCGGGCGGGTAAAGTAGATTATTTCCAGGCCCGGGCCGGGCCCGGGTCTCGCCATAAAAGTTTTGATCGGGCTCGGGCGGGCCGCCCAATGTAAAAACGGGCCCGGGCCGGGCCCGGGCCGCAAAAATCGGCCCGTGCAGTGCTCTACCCACGTGAGCACCGGTTCTCGCGCCTCTAACGTAGTGCTTATAATGGTGCCACGCATGAACAGAGAGCAAACATTCTTTCGCTGTCCTGATATTGCAAAACTTCTCTCCCTAGAAAAAATACACATTTAATTGCACCCACACTCCTGTGCTAAAAAACTCGGATTTTGACTTTCATATTCCGTGCAGAGAACATCAGACGACACTATATCCTTTTAAAGATCCTAGGCTTAATTTTTTTGTGTTTGAATCATTCTCCCTGTGATTGAAGCACGGAAAAGTGCAATTAAACTCGATTTCCTCAATATAGGCAGACCGTTGTTATTGAACTATATATGGCAGCATTTTTTCCTTGCCATCTGCCGGGCTTTATCCCTATACGTAGACTACTCAGCAAAGCCATTACGGTGCAACCATTACTGATTGCTCTGTCTCTGCAATAAGGAATCCGCACTACTAGGTGCAATTAGGCCACGACAGTGTCCACACGAGTGCTTTAGGTGTTTCACTGTGGCTTCAATCTTACTTGATGGTGCACGGATGTAAGGGAAGTACTTTTATGGTTGAATACCGCAGTGCCCATGGGAAGTGCTATACACATGTAAGGCTAGACCTCCTTATCCGGGTGCTCTGCGCCAATGCTACATAGATGCATTGGTTATATTTGGGAGGACACTTCCGGAATTACGCACAAATCATATTTGATCTGGCACATTCTGGAAATATATGTATGTAGATTCTGATCAATGCTGTATAGAAATAAGCGTCAGAGACAAAATGTGTGAAAGAGTCCGTTCCTATCTATCATCTGAATATTCTATGGGGAGTTCAGCTTTGCATTCAGTTGGTAAACATGCTGGTACAGCATGTGGTCAGAAATATAGGTTTCGCTAAACTCTCAAAGTGTCGCAAAATGATTTGGTTAACATAGGCGCAGAGGAGGTACGCAACGAACACACACTGCTTGTTCAAGCAGTTGTAGCGCGCATCAGACTTCCTTAGTTGAAGGCAAGCTAAATACTGAGGCACTGACAAAATTTTTGTAAAGGCTCACACTTACTTTTAAGACTCTTTGGGTATCGGCTACGTCTTACTGTGATAGCGGTCGCTTTTAAGACCGGTGAGAGAACCTCCACGAATGAGCAGCATCAGTGTTATCCACTAAGTACAGTGTCTACACGTTCATACTAAAGCATGGAGGTCATTTTTTTTTCTTTCATAAACGTTGTTCTACTTGGCAGGCTTCCGCAGCACTGATTTGCTGCTCATACTTCCTTGAACCTTTTGATTTTTACGTCGTGATTTATGAGGTAAAGCACGGTCAGCGCTACCAGTGCGCCACTTTCGCAATACTTGCGTTCCGGGAGTGCTCGCGAAGAAGAAATCAAAAATGGGATTGATAATTTTCATTCGGTTATAATTTTTTTTTCATTTCAGGTCTGTAACATCAAGGAGACAGCGCTGGCACTCGACTTCAACATCGCGGCATACGACATAGAAAGGGACTCGCCAACAACCATGTGCAATGCCCTTACGCTCAAAGGAAGCTATGCGCGTCTTTCGGTGCTGGACAAACTTAATACTTTCGTCGCTGTCAACTACAAGACGGAGTTGCACAGAGCGGAGTGCTTTACATATGCGAGATCCTCATCATTTTAATGCTTCCATCACCATCAACACATTTGCGTTGTGTTAATATTAATATGTTTTGGGCTTCCCTCATGCGCACCTTTCCGCGTAGTACATTAATACGCATATGATTTCCCGCATTAAGAAGCGGCTTGGAATAGAAGACAAACTAATACACATCAGTTTGGTCGCACTTTGGTTTATTTAGGTTCAGTTTCACAGCTGTGGATATTGTATTCACTATGTACTTGTAAAGGTAGGTGTCAAGTCACTACTACTAACGACACCTGCAGCGCATTGACAACAGCTATCAGCAGTAAAGCGCAAGAACTCGATGCCGAAACTATGCCATAATGCGAAGTGTACTGGGCAGGAATAATGTAACGATTATGTTCCTCACTCTTTCCTTATACTTAGTTTCTTCCCCATTGTGGGAGCGGCCCACCGCGCGCGTTAGTGCCCGAATAGATCATGCGTAGCGGGTTATGATAAACGAATATGATTAAGCGTAAGCAAATCTAGCATCGTACATTGGTCCAGGCTAACGGTTAAATGGAAATTCTACGCATTAGACAAGCCTGGACTGGACACCGCTGGACGAGCACTGGACGCCATTGGTGATGCTTTCACATGGCGACTCTGTGTAATGTTCCACGCGCGGACGATACAAAACGCAGACGGCAATCAAAATGTATTTTTCTAAAAACACGAAAAGACAATAGCTCTGTGGAGGCCGATCACTGCCGTGTCATAGACTACCGCAGGTAGCTCGTCTGTGCTGTTGAAATTTCCACTGCTGGACAGCCCCCCCCCCCTCCCCCCCAAAAAAGATATATTGCGACACGCGCGTCCGGAGTCCTTGGATGGCGCTGTTAGCCGAGGGCTCCGGCGCAAGCAGAGGCGTCCGTAGAAAGCAGACCGTGCGAGATGTCGACGTGCGTATTGCCTCTCTCTTGACGTGTTGCGAAAGATTTGCGCTGGATATATCGCAGGCAATTTTTCAGCTCTGCCTTGGGCATTTTGCCGTCTTAACCAGCTAGTTTTCTAGTGGCTTTTTTTTTCTAGTACTTTTCACCATTTTTTATCCACTGAGGTTGTAGTACTGATGTTTATTTATTCATTTTTCCAAACAAATTATGTGTGGCTTCACGCAGTTTTCATAGCCCCTGAAATTGTAGCTTATCGTAGATGGCACAGATTATTTGTTGTTGCCTTGTCTTAATCTGATTATTGGTTTATTTGTTTATTTTTTCGGGCTTTGCATTGCGGTGATTCGGCAATAGATATGGAAATTGCGGCGTTGTGCGCAAACTCTGTAGTGGGCTTATCTTCGTGTAATATTTACTAATACCTCACCGTGCACACTTTGCCCTGCTGTAATTTCAGTTCTACTTTTTATTGACTGTATTGATCTTGCACGCTTTACGTAGTGCTAATGAAGCATTTGTTGCGTCGAAGCTTGTTTTTTGTCTGGTTAAGTAACTGTTGTTTTACGTTGATGTAACCGTTTTACCAAATGCTTACCAAATGTTTTCCTGAAGGCCTGCAAAGTATTCATGAATACATACATTTTCTTAAAATGAATAAAATAAACCTGCCGTAAGCAGACACATGGACTAGAGACGTGGATTTTTGTGTTCGTTGTAATAAACATTTCAATCGTACTAATCATAATTATCATAATGCCCGCTTGGATGGCAACTATAATATACAAATAAACGCAGAAATAATTGCATCGTTTATCATTTCACGCTTCGCCCACAATTCCTCACGCCATCCAGCGGTGAAACTGTGCGGCATTGCAGTGATAGGGAAACGCACTCAACAGAACACACGGATTTTCTATATTCCTCAATAAAACCTTTCGTAAAGCTTGCTGCGCTTTATCTGAAACAATCACTGTAGGTTTGCATGTTCAGAGGCACTCCACCTTCATTACAAACGCGATAGGGCTAAGAGCCCCGTGTCGGCGAGCAGCGTCCGCTTTCCCGTGAGCGAAAAAATACTCCCGAACCACGCAGAGCCTCAGCGTGGCGCATTGGCGTTAGTCAACTAATTAAATTTCTCAAGGTAAGATGCGTCACAAAATAGGTAAAGTACGACTGACACACAATCTTAAGGCATGATTGCGTCGGGATGTAATTTGAAAATGCGAGGAAACATAATTCTGTGACGCGGAAAATCAAACACAAACCCCTTTTCCAACTGCCGTTTGAGGTCTGTCTCAGTTAGGGAGCCTACATGCAAACAGCGCTTGCATGTAGGCTCCCTAGTCTCAGTGGGAGCGGTGCGCCCCCCCTCGGTGTCTTTCAACACCATCCAGATGGCACTCGCCTCCGCGCATCCGTGGCATCGGCGGATACCACCGTGCTGAGTAAAGAAAAAAAAAGAACCTGAAAGCTCGCCTTCGTGCATAGCGTTCGCCGCCAGCGTTTGCAGGTAAACATTACGGGTACACAAGCTGCAGTTGCCAGGAAGCGTGAGCAGCACTCAGCGATGTTTGATTGCATCGCATTCGACTCTTAAAGGCGAAGCTTAAGCGTGCTTTAGATTTTGTGCCTTTGAACTAGTACCCTTGTTCCTGCCAGTTATGTTTGTTCGCTAGCTAACAAAGTTAACACTAGATACGTAGTTCAAAATGTCGATGAAACAAGCTAGTTGGCGGCTGTTCATTATTTCTACCCGCCTCATGACGAATTCTTGCACAGATATGCCATTTTTACAGACCCACAGTAGTGTAATAGGAGTGTGTGTGCAAAAAATCTAACATGTTTGATTATAGCCGCCAGCACGTGCCTTGCCTCTCGTACACCTTCAGCCTTCATTTTCTAATCACTAAGATATCATATAGGAGTGCGAAATCCTGTTTCTCTCGCCTCATCTAAGCCACAGAAATAGCATGAAAGAGCACGAAAGCCTCCTCGACGCATGAAATGCGAGTGAGAGCCCCGCGGTGTGGAGAAGGAGCCGGCCACGCCCACCACTGAACTTACGCTCTCTCCGTGCGAATGGGGGACTGCCGGCGCGCGCAAATCTCGGAGGCCATGGTTCCCCTCTCGCGTTTTTACAGCAAAGCTGTTAAGGGCTTAGTCTCCGATGTTTGTGTCCGCGTGTAGAAAAAAAAACTCCCATTGGCCCTATGCTGTGTGTGCGAGTGAATGCGCGCGAGGGAAGCGCGCTTTCACGGGGAGCGAACTCATGGCGGCGAGCAAACGCGACTTCTTCCGTCTCGCGAAAGGCCGTTGGGGGACGGGAGGGAGGCAGCGGAGGCGACGTTTAGCTGCGGCACCAAATGCGTATCTTGCGACCTGGCGTTTTGTTTCGGACTTAATATTTCAGTCTGAGAAGATTTAACATAAGGGGCGTGCGCTGCCGGTGTTTGTTTCATGACATTTGTTTATGGGCTGACATTCTCAAAATTCTGAGGAGCTGTATGAACTTGGACATGTAGCAGCATTAGCAACGCGCAGAGCAGTTGTCGACGGCGCCAGCGTTTTGCCCGCGTTCGCACCGAACGCGCGCGGCGTTGGTGACGTGCTTACGAAGAACGTGCCAACCTTTGCCGTACACCCTATGGCGGTGTACCGTAGCGACCACAAGGCCATGGTCCCTATGGTCACAAAATAAATGGAAACCACTGGATCATATATATTTCTCATTCTTTAATAGTTGGAAATACGCTGGAAATACACAATTCCCACCATAGTACAGCTTCGCTGGTCTTTCATCTCCACCCCAGTGGAAGGGCGGACAGTTTTTTTTCTACTGCTTTCAACAAACCTTCCTTACATCCTTACTTTGTGCGGTTCTAAAATATTCTATGTGCAGCCTTCTTTTTATTACGTAATTCTGACAAAAATTATGGGGTTTTACATGCCAAAACCACCATCTCATTATGAGGCACGCCGTAGTGCCTCCGGTATAATATGGACCAACTGGGTTTCTTTAACGTGCACTACAACGCAAGCACACGGGCGTTTTTGCAGTTCGCCTTCATCGAAATGCGGCCGCCGTGGCCGAGATTTGATCACGCGACCTCGTGCTTAGAAGCAACGCCATGGCCAATTTCTGACAACCAACGTTCGCTTTCACCTTTATTCATTGCTTGAACGAGTAAACAAATTTATTTCTTTATCCCGATATCTTTCCCATTTCGGTCTACTTTATCCTGCGGCAACTGTGCTTTTTTTTACCTGCCTATGCTTACGTGATGCTTTCTGTTGTCCATCATTCGCTTCCCATATCTGCTTGTTCCACCAGCTCTGCGGTTTCCTTTTATCCTATCCAAAAACTTGTTGATTTTTTCCCCTTATTTCTCTTCTTATTACGCTAAGAAGCTCACTAAATTCCCACTCATTGCTTGGCCATTTCCCAAGTTCTTTCTCGACTCGTGTCTACTTGCTACTTGTCTACATTTGCTTCTTGTTTAGCCTTCAAATTTGGACTGGTGATTCTTCGCGCCTTACCCTCTTTCCCGCCTACATATCCCATTTTCAAAACGATGTGTTTATGATCACTCCCTATGCTGCTATGCCCTTCCTCGTCAATGACGATTTCTTTCAACATATAAAATCCCTTCTTTCATTAGACAGTATTCAAGGGTCGATTGCCTATTTCATACTTCCCACGTCATCTCGCCATCACATTCAAGCCCAGAAATCACTATAACAAGGTTACGTTGCTCTAGCATTAACTTCCCGTTGTTGTCGATGTAACCGTGTAGATCCTGTAAGTGGTCATTCGTGTCACCTAAAAGGATAATTACGGCATTATCACCGAAACCTTTAATATTCACACTTAGGCATACCACTAACTCGTCATTTCTTCCTTTTCAATTGTTTTCCGGTGAACAAATACGTTACGCTCATACCAGATTTCTTTCCCACCAACTGTGCCTGATAAACAAATATGCTCTTGACACTTTCAATTTATACTTCCCCATTTGGCTGCCTGACGCATGAGCTTTGTGACTCCAGAATTGAGGAGTGTGCTCTCGCTTCGACAATATTGTCACATAGTAGCGACGGTGAAGAAAACTGTCGTAAAACTGTGTATAACGAAACTGTATCGTTATTAGGCGAACCTGTGCCCACAAAAGCAAGCTACACTAGAAAAACAACGATAGCGGCGAACACAGTCGGCGATCGTCGAAATCTGATCAGCGGCGAAACGCGTCGGCTTTTATACAAAAGTCATCGAAGGTCCCAGAGTAATCCCTCGTATCCGCGTGTCTTCCAGAAGGTACTAGACAATTCGCATCGTTCGTATACAATCAGATTGCATAAGCGTCGGTGACACAGACAACGAATAGAAGCATCGATAACGTTCGAGAAACTTCCGAGACGTGCAGGCGCGTCCTGCGCCGAGCGATAACGTTTCAAATTTGTTAGCCGGTGAAAAGCAGCCACCAGTGAAAGATAAACAAGTACACGTGTCAATATTAAACATGTGCGACTTCATATGCAGCGTTTTTTGAATGCGGAATCCTCAGTTCTTGTATCTCTAGGCAGAACTTCAATATGACCTGTGTTAGGATCATCTTGCGGACCACCCAGTACTAGAAGGTGATAAAAAACATAACTGCCGCAAGGAGCACACGCAAAAAAGGAACACACCTTGACAAGGACACAGGCGCCACTGCCAAATTATTTATTTCAACTTTCAGATTCAAAGATAGCGCATGTATAAGAAATAGCTACTTAGGTGTACGCATACCGAAGGTATTCCCTAAGTTTAATTACCCTTGGCGGGACCACCTGTGCACGTAAAATGAATAAGCAAAACGCTTCAATAACTGTGAAACAAGTGTGATAATGCGAACGGCTTCTTAGTAGAGCTTAATCAATTAACACATGTGAAGCAGTCTGTATGACCATATGATATGATGCAGTAGTTTTTATGGCTGTGGGTAATGACACATTATGATAGTCTTAGTATACGGAGGCCGAATCAGAATCTTGTAAAAAAAAAAGCCCGTATGCCAAAGCATATTCTAATGCAGACCGAAGAACTGAGTTTAAGAAATCTAGGATGAGTATCAACAATGACTCTTAGCAAGGCATCATGACCGCATAAATTAAGAAGCTGGTTGTTGAAAAGACAAGGAGACATAGTTTATCACTTCTGGTGAATAAAAAGCAACGAAAGGTGATTTAGAAGGGTTATTTGATTGCCGGTTTGCAGTACTCACTGCACCAGAGAATTGAAGCTTGTGAATCAGAAATTTAAACATTAAGATTACACTTGTGAGCAATTAGTATTCATGTTGTCCTCACTCATCAATAAATAGACAAAACTACGTATGCGCAAGGTAATCGCAAAATTTGAAACAACCAGCAGTAGAAAAATCTCATCTGCGATTTATATACAACAAACGACATGGCCTTGCAGCTAGTTCACTTCTTTCCGATATAGGAAACTTCAATTAACTCACATGCGGTCTGATTCTTGTTCCTGCCGAGTATGTTTATCTCCGCGATACGCGGTTCACACACGCCTTGCAATTTGCATCATGCCCTTTTGCTAAAGATTTTGCGCACGTTGGCTGGCTCGTTCATCTGTAAAGCACCCGGTCCGTCCGATGTAAGACTTGTCGCATGTAAGGCTATTTCATACCGTAGCCCTGTGGGGGCACAATTTCTGTATGGGGTGCCATGTTTTGGCCTCACCCTTACCGGCTGGTTTGGTACTGAGTGGTTCGGCAGTAGAGTCAACGTGACGGGGCCAGAGAAAGGAACAGGTACGCCATACCGGCCAACGACTTTCTTGAGGTCAAGCTGGATCAGCTGCACTCCCAAATCACTATGAAACAATAGGCTGAAGGCAAAAAAGGAAGAACTTGAAAAATAAATACAATCTATTATTCACATACCTAGTACAAGAACTAAAAAAATACGATGATCAAGAGTGTAACAATGAATCTTGTAATGAATTTTTCAATGAAAGTAAAGGAATGGTTCATTAAGGAGACACGGATAAATGATTTCATAATGTGCTCGCACACAATGATGATGATGATTTACCGCATTCTAACATTTTACAACACAATAACAAGAAATGCACTGTGCAAATTTTAACCACACGAAGCTTTACATATATTTTTTACAATAAGAAATGTTGTGGTTTTGTGCGATATCAGTGAGCCGGTCGTAGCAACTACTGTTGCTTTTTTTAGGAAGGTAGTACGCTTTATTAGCTCCATTGATGTACTTGCACTGACAAAGAATCCAGATGAAGATAAAACCATTATGTGCTATTTGCGGCTGTATTTTATTGTGACACTCTTAATTTATGATTGAAACGACATCAAATTCCTTCTCTAGCTTACAGAAAGAGCTTCAGGGAATTAAACCGCCGTTTATATACAAGCTATGTTGAGGCTTAATTAATCGCAGTTGGTTTTGTAATATGAGTATTGAGGTTTACGCGCACAAACAGTTTCGAAGTTCTGTTCACAACTTGAAACTTGGTGTTCATCAGCAGGCAGGCTTCCAAACACATCAAGCTCACAATGGTTTTGACCTGCGATAATGAAAAGTAAGGCCATAGTTCAGTAATTCTGAGAGTAAATATATACGCCGGCTTGTTGCTTCATATATGAAACATTTTTCAGCATACACTGCAAACAGATTCAAGATGGTTCCCTCCGGAAGATTGCTTTTCATTTAGCGCCCAAAAACAGATGACAACACCATTTCATATAAGCTATTTCATTATTTTACGTCAACACGGTGGACAGGATCCACACCAAAAGCATTCATTTTAAAAAGCGCTAAACAAATTAATAAGCTTTATTCAATACAGCGCAGATAATTTTGTTTTCTTTTAAATTGGAAACATTCGCAGATATTCGGAATACAGCAAAGAAACGAATCCTGCCGGAACCCATCTGACGATGTCTGTCGACGTTAATGAGCTAGAAATTAAGCGATGTAGCAATAAACTAAATTTGTGAAGGCAGCTTCAATTAGAATCTGTACTGCTCCTTCTGAAAATGTCATTGCTTCGGCTATATGTGGCATAAATGGTCCCCCGGCTTGACCCACTTCGTTCTGACACCGCTCGCAAGAGCTGCCGTGAGCATGGTGGCATGACGTCTGTATGACGATGACGCAGTGACGAGGACAGAACGACGAAGGCGGTAACACACGGCGGCATTTACACGATATGATTGGAATTTTCAAATGATAGCGATAGTATAATGACGGCATGAGGACGGCGTGATTACCACGATGAAACGACCGCGACGACATCACGACAAAGGCAAGAACGCGAACGCATGACGATGAGTGTATGACTACGGTGCAATGACAAAGATGGCACGAAGGCGGCGTGCATAATCACCCTTTAATGACGACCGCATGACTAAGATTTAATAACGAAGATGAAGTCGATGCAATGACAAAGGTGGTTTGACTGCTATGGCGCCCATGTTTGGCGTTTCTTTGCTCGTCTACGTCCTTTGCGCGCTGTGTTTTGTTAAGATGCAACGGCATGACAAGTTTAAGACATTTATGAAATCATGAAGATGCTCTGACTACAGCGTCTCGACGATGGCGCAATGACAACGAATGCCTGGCGACGACTGCACGACGACGCAATTACGAATTGGCATAAAAACGGCGTCATAATCACAATCGAATCACGAAATCACCATTACGATAGAACAAAAAGAAATGACGTCGATGCAACGACGGCAGGCAGTATGACGAAGATTGCCTGAAAACAATGGGAAGACGTTTGTTAAATTATGACAATCGTACAATGACTGCGTCACGAAGAAGGCGTGACAACAATGAAACGACCACGACGTTATCACGCTCACATGGACAAATCTAGCGGCCGAAGCTAATAAACAAATTGGGTGACTGGTTAGGCGTAAGAAGATAGATATATAGATGGATATAGATATATAGATCAATCGATAGATGGATGGATAGATAGATTTCTAACTACCAAATTCTGCAGGCTCCATATACGTACCCCAACCAGGAGAGGGTAAATTGATAGTATTTTGCACAGAAAGTTATAAATACACAACAGAAACGGCAAATAAAATATTTCAAAAGAACACTCACGGGAATATTTCGAGAACAATGTACGTTAGAAAGAGAAAGCTTCTATGCCACACAAAAGAAAAGAACAGCACGGACTGCAAGGGCACACACTACGCAAAAAAAAAAAAAAAACGTCTGGATAGAAGTAAGTACATTTTGCGCTAACAATATCTTACGAGGTAAGATATTACAATCCGTTATCTTCCTGGAAAATTGCTACTTGTAACTGTACATTCGTCCGAATACGGTTGTTACAGTGTGTCGATGATGACGCCGAGTAGCTCTAGTTAATAACGGTTGTAGATAAAATGCGAGATCAAGCCGAAGATCATGATGCCATAGCTGGTATAGGACCTCTGTGTAACCTCTCTGTTTCCTCAATAAATTTTCTTCTCTCAAAATCTCGCAAGTTTTCTGCGTATCTCAATAGTGCCAATGTTGGTAGGTTTCTTGAGGTTGCCCAGAGATGAACACCGGGCATAGAAATTGCATGTGAAACGAACAGCTAGTCGAAATTTTTGACGTTTTTTTGACGCCCTTCTCTGCGTAGAGGTCCAGGCAGCACATGCATTTTCTAGTCGTTACCTCATGAATGTGTTACAAGCTAGCAACTCATCCTTAGAAATAGAGTTCTGAAATTCGTGCCTAGGGAGACGAAGCTTGCCCCTCCCGAATGCACATACTCTATAAATATGTATAAATATAAAGGTACTTAAAAAGATCCCTTTCGGGGACTACAGTCTCATGAATAGCGTATATTGGTACTGAGAGTAAGTTGGACAATTGAATATGCGCTTATTCAATTTTTTTTAGTTGCTAGGTTTCACGCTCCGAAGACTGCACCCGTCAACTATAAGTTTAGTACAATTACTGGAAGCTGCGTGATCGGCAGCATAAATAAGAGGCTTAACAATAAAGAATCATCCGCAAACCGCCACTTGAAAACGCATCATTTTACACGTGTGCATGTATCTATCATGTATATCTAGAAGAACAATGGTCCAAATGCGTTTTCTTTTTTGGGTACACTAGAATATGTGCTGAAGGGTGCTGAAATAGTGACTGTCTACGCCAACGCATTCTTGCCTAAATGACACATAGGAGCCAAACCAGGTAAATAAATAAGGTGGAGAATCTTGTTCATCAAGCTTAATTGAAAGTGCGCAATGCAAAAAATTGTCAAATGCTTTACTGAAATCATGCACGCTTATATCAATTTAGCCATATTAACAGATTAATCTAGAACTGGTGCGAAAAAAATCTGCAGGGACATTTAAGATTGCTTGCATGGGGAATGCGAAAGCTTACAATCGCTTAGCTGAAATGTCTTCGACATGTATTAAAGATCTTTCTGCTGAATTGGCGCGTGTGTTCGCGTATAGGCTGTCCACAGACCGGGAACATTCAGACTATTTCGCTGCAGAACGATGCATTTTTGTTGTGTTCCCTTGCTTTGTTTTCTGAGGCGTGCTTCCGTGGGCGACCACGTTTCAAAGCTACCGCTGACGTAGACGCTTTGGGGAGAATCGCAGTAGACACCGCGGCGATGAAAGCTCAAGAGGAAGTGAGGTGTGGGAGGCAGCGACGTGACGTGTACAATGGCGCACGCACTAGGTACAACACATTTTACACACTTTATACATTTGGCGTCGAGACTGCAGCGCAGTAAACACAGCACAGATTAAATCCGAAGAGCAAGTGACACGTGGGAGGCAGTGAAGGAAGCAGTGACGTGACCTGTGCAATGACGCAGGCACTAGGCACAACTTTAGGCAACCGTAACAGTGGAGCCGCTGTGGCATCCGGGAAGCGTGCTCGTCTCGCACTCCGGAGGCCCGGGTTCGATTCCGGCCCAGACCGACATGTACCTAATTTTATTTTCAATCACAATAATTCCCTTTGATTACACGGACCTGCCTGACAAAGTGGGCGTCAATCCGAGCATTCGTGACGCGTTTTTACTCTTCGCGCCGTCGGCCATATTTGGTACCATCTTTCGGTGACACCGCCGACAACAACGCCTGAATTTCGCGTAAAGGGGCATATAACGCTTTCGCATTAATAGCTTATGGTGAAAAATAAGCCATATAGGTGGCTATAGATAGGTCTCCGTGTTTTCGGAGCAATCCGAAAAGATCCGATAAAACACTCTCCGGTAAAATTTTTGACAATTCGGATTTATCCGATAAACTCCGATTTTAATGGCCAATATGACCCTGTTTCATTCTATATCGAAAGTTCTATTTTATGTTCTAAGCAGTCATTGATACATCGGCTGGTTTGGCAGATATATACTTTACCTCACGTCAACAGTATCTCGTAGACCGCACCCTTCGCACATTTAACAAAGGGCTTGTCGCACACGGAGCGAGAGACGTATGACCAAGGGCGGATCCAGGTTTTTCCTGAGGGGGGGGGGGGGTCAGCTTCTGTCAATGATGATGATGATGATGATAGTAGCCTTTCTTATTTACCGAAATTTCCCATTTTTCCTCACGATAAACCCGCGTTTTATACGGCTAGAGCAACACCTGCAGCACTCCGTGGTGGCTCAGTCAGCGCAGGCGTTGAGCACGAGATCGCGGGATCAAATACCGGCCGCGGCGGCCGCATTTCGATGGAGGCGAAATGCAAAAACGCCCGTGTTCTTGCGTTGTAGTGCAGGTTAAAGAACCCCAGGTGGTCAAAATTAATCCGGAGCCTTCCACTACGGCGTTGGGAATTTACGAGAAATGAAGTCCGATAACTCCGAATTTCCGCCAGAAAATAAACTCCGAAAAATATCCTCCGAATTTCAAGAAAAATAAACTCCGAAAACACGGAGCCCTACTTATAGATCATCGTAGAGCCCATGCTGGCAGTGAATTCAATTATGGGGTTTTACGGGCCAAAACCAGTTCTGATTATGAGGCACGCCGTAGTAGAGGACTCCGGAAATTTGGACCACCTGGTGTTCTTTAACGTGCACCTAAATCTAAGTACACGAGTGTTTTCGCATTTCGCCCCCATCGAAATGCGGCCGCCGTGGCCGGGATTCGATCCCGCGACCTCGTATGCTGGCAGTGAAAAAGTGCACCATGATTACTCAAATAATGTGTACTGCTGTGTGCAATGGTATCTTCCAAGACCTTGCATAAAGTACATCTTAATGATATAGGCCGATAGTTTGTCAGCTGCGCAAGATTCCCCCTTTTTAAGTACATGCGGAACGTGGGCGATCCTCCAGTCATGGAAATAATGCCACGGGAAAAAGACGTGCGGAAAACGAAATCTGCCAATCGATTCACCATAGCAAAAAAAATTGCCGCGTATCTGCGTGCTTCGCTGCAAATTTCGTCGAAAGACGATAGTCTTCTGCCGGCCGTACTACATGAGTGCTGGTCTGATCCGCGGCCACCCGTGGTGATTTCCGTCCTGGCATGATAAATGCAATGCAGGTTTGTTTGAACAGATTTCATTTTACCGCATTATTTCATCAAGCGGCCATTTATGTTTTGCCCTGCCTCAGACAGCGCTTCCTTTATGTTGAATCGGCCGCATCTGGCTGGCATTGATAAAATTGAGGAGGCGTTGCGTGAGACATGGACACCATCTGGCAATACATCGGGAAACATGAGCTTGTGCAGAGGGTTTCCTTACTCCATGGCAGAGGGCGCTCGTCGGCGCGCAGTCGGGGAACGTCTTTCGTCGGCGCGCATAGCATGGCATTTTCAGCGCAGCTTAAGAAACTGGGGTCTTTAGAGTGACGTATCTATGTATTTTCTGTTAAAGGAACACACCTCCTAATACTTACCTAGTGATGTTGCGCCTCAGATATGCGTAATATTTACTTTGTGATCGATAACGTTCACAAGTATGAAGAGCCGTACCAGTTTAAGTAGTGTGGGCGGTAAGCAAGTGGTCCAACTTTGGCCGGGTGGCTGAATCGGGTGACAGACAGACAAACAGACAGACAGACAGACAGACACACCAAATTTTCAGCGTTTAAGTTCCCCAAGAAAGACTATCGTCTTTAAAAAAAATGAAGCATTGGGAAAGTCATCAAGGCCGTAAGATGACTTCGCCGTTAAGTTATACATGTTGGCGATACCCTCGTAATCGGAAAATGTTTGTTTTACTATTTCTATATTTTTGCTGGATCTTCTATATTTCGACCGATAGATCGATAGATTTTGGGTGTCTCGTAATCACTCATAATTACCCTCGCAATCGGAAATTGTTTGTTTTAGTCATCATCATCATCAGCCTATATTTTATGTCCACTGCAGGACGAAGGCCTCTACCTGCGATCTCCAATTACCCCTGTCTTGCGCTAGCGTATTGCAACTTGCGCCTGCAAATTTCCTAACTTCATCATCCCATCTGGTTTTCTGCCGACCTCGACTGCGCGTCCCTTCTCTTGGTATCCATTCTGTAACCCTAATGGTCCACCGGTTATCCATCCTACGCAATACATGGCCTGCCCAGCTCCATTTATTCCGCTTAATGTCAACTAGAATATCGGCTATCCCCGTTTGTTCTCTGATCCACACCGCTCTCTTTCTGTCTCTTAAAGTTAGTCCTAAGAGTTTTCGTTCCATTGCTCTTTGTGCGGTCCTTAACTTGTTCTCGAGCTTCTTTGTTAACCTCCAAGTTTCTACCCCAAATGTTAGCGCCGGTAGAATGCAATGATTGTACACTTTTCTTTTCAACGACAGTGGTAAGCTCCCAGTCAGGATTTGGCAATGTCTGCCGTATGCACTCCAACCCTATTTTATTCTTCTGTAAATTTCTGTAGTACTTATATATTTTTGCTGGATCTTCTATATTTCGAACGATAGATCGATAGATTTAGGGTGTCTGAAGTAGGGAAAGATGCTAATCACTTAAAAAACATTGAAAAGTCGCATGGTGTTTTGCAGTCCTTGAGTTTAGGCATATTGCGTTTCCCTAAATACAACATTTTCAACACAACCTAAGAGAACACGATGATTTGCAGCAGGTACGTGTGTCTTCATAGGAGCGAGGAGGACTTGAAACTGACTTCTGATGTTGAATACAGAAATAATCTTTTCCAAGCTAGTTTATGTAGTCTCGCTCATTTAGCAGAACTCGCCTATATAACGCTATGTCGAGGTTACTTTTAATGACGACGAAGGCGTTTAAGAAATCCGCAGTTTCGCCCGAAAGGTGAAGCATCGGTTGCGATAGCAAATTAGTAGACAGCTATACGAAGTAAGGTTAGTAGTATTACAGGCCGTGTACGCGTGAACACATACTTACTAACTAAAAGAACTAGCATGGTGTCACGAGCGCACAAGCAAACATAAACGCATCTCACTGGATGACCGTGAAAGATCACTGTGAAAACGCTGGCGTGAGAAAGAGCGGCGGCAGCAGCTAGCCAATCGACCTTCTTGCTCACTCTCGCTCCATCGTGAACTATGCGGCGAGAACACAGCGCACACGAAACTTTCAACCGAAGGCGCATCTAGACTTCGCACTCATCGCAGTTGGCCTTCCACGTGGGGCGCGCGCTATACCCAGCCATGTAGCCAGAATTTCGACAATAGTACTTGTCTTCGGGAGGACAGCAACTGATTTCCTTTACAGATTTTTACGTAGGCGTAGCTCACTCTCTCCCACCTTCTATGGGCAAGGAAATTGTGTGCAAGTATATATGAACCAATATCAGTCCAGATTTAAGCACACTAGCTCTTCAATAATTTATATGCTTTAATCTTTGTTCTGCTACATGAAAGAGCGTTTTGTCACCTGCAGAAATACAGCCATTTCGCCGCTTTTATGAGAATATTGTCTTAACGGTAGAGATAAGTATTATTGGATCGGCACTAACATAGCATGCAATTCCTCGTCGTTTATATTGGTGACTCGTTCGTGAATATTTCTCTCCACTACCTAGTCACAAAAACACATCGCTCATCCTTTTTGTTAGGGTTAGCTTTGCTAGAATACATTTGAACACGAAACAACATGGTATTGAGTGACTCACCGTCTACGCCGAATTTCAAAATAAAGCATCCTTCTGTACTATTGAAATATCCAAGAGTGTAAGTGATGGATTTGCGATCTGTAAATAAACACCGTGCGTACACTGTTGATGATATTCAATCAGAACTTAATCAGATATTTTTCCTGCTTGTGTTTCAGGAAAAATTGCAATGTCTGCAATGCAATGTCTGCAATGCAATGTCTGCACTGCATTGTCTGCATTGCAATGTCTGCAACAGTGCATTGTTGCAGACATTGCATTGTGGAGTAATCGCGCCTAACACAAGTGCAAATGAATAGTAACATAACAGTAGGTTTAAACATTGCATTAGTTTTTGTGCCCTCGCTGAATTGGGTGTCCCATATTCAGGATGTCCAAGCTGTCACATTATAATTGTTAAAATCATCAAAACCAGCATTGTGCATGACATTAACTGCATTTTATTATCGGGAACCCCAAGAAGTATCTGGCATTTTTTGTTTCTCTTGAATGTTTAATTTATTAATTATCAATAAGAATGTTTGGTATATTTAAGGCGCAGATCTGAACACTATAGTATAAGAACCCATACGATAGCACACATTTTATCTGTCTTCGGTGTGCTACTTTTACCCGCTCTTTTTCCGCATTTAGGCGAAAGCTTGCAAAATATAAGGAAAACCTTCTGGGGCTTTCCTCTTGCGTGTCGGAGCAGTGCTGATCTCAAACAAGCGCCAAGAGAGCTGATCTTTCCTTTGAAGGAATTATTTTTTGCAATAAATATGACGTTTCTCCTTTATTCAAGGTGGCTGCTACATCTACGCCCATGATACTGTTTGCGTAACTTGGCGAATTGATGGCGTGCTCTGAAGTTTTTATAATTGCATTATCGCTATTACAAGCTCTCGTGAGCTCGGAAGGGAGATTCGCTGTTAACAGCAACTTCGTAGCCCAACCAAACTCTCTCTTAAGGCGATGCAACTGCTGTGCTGGGCACGGCACTTGTTTAGTTATATTCCGTCGTTTCTGAGGCACCACTGCTTTGGCACCTTACCAGGAAGCCAGGTTGATTTTTAAAGTTTTTAAACGAGGAATAAAATAAATACATTGAGTGGCGTCCACAATTGAAATAAATGGATTCGAAGGTGTTCTAAAGGCAGAATCAAGAAATATAAGCAATATATAGGAATAAGAACTTAATGTAGCTGTTTAACATTAGAAGCTAAAATTTTATAAAACAACATATATTGCAGACTTCGTCTAGTTTCCGCTACAAACATATTCGCATATTCGCTTCTATTAGCATAAAATGATTCACCTGCCAAAAGCATTTTACGTAATAGCTTGTACACGATGTATGTAGACTAGGTGAATGGACTCTGAAGGCCCAATAAAGAGCCGTGCTGTGTACATGTTACTTATCATTATAGTTACTCACCCCACAACCTGGTCATATTCATTGAAAATAATTGCGTGTCAGTTTTAACTTTTGCATACCAATGGCAAGTGTCTTCCCGCGTCTGAAAATCCGTGCTGTAAGCAAATTGAGCATATAACATCAAAAATAAAACTACAAATAGGTTGGCATCTGAGGGAATTTCATTCCAACAATATCTTCCCTCGGCATTCGTTACCAATACTTAATTTGCAGCTTCAAATTTCACCTAACTTCGGTTATTTTGTTAATGTCTGCCTAATTACAGCCTAAATAGTCAAGACTTCGACGAAAACTTTCTGACATAAATAATGACGAATTCATCGGAAAATTTTAATTCCTTCGAAAGTCATAATTTCGTGTCTTCCATCATACAGTCGCTATCGACGTCGACACGAACACCAATCTATAGAACCTACATAATGAATCATCGCGGACACCGTCCTTTCATTAACCACGCAATCTTCATTGTCAGCATGTCTCACGTTCTTAGCCACTGCTTTTCGCAGATGATGTGCAACAATTCCTCACTGTATGCAAAAAGTCAGGCAATAAATTGTTTAACCTCCGCACATACAAATATACATTAGGACGCCGAGCAAGTGAGGCTTCTGCAATTTTCTCAGCATGCATATTCATGACAATAAAATTGACTTCAAAAACAAATGTTCCGAAATTAATTCATTACCTTGGCGGAAACATGTACGTAATGTAACAGCGAATAAACAGCAAGAGAGGTGGTCTCAGTGAGTTCTGGCGCAATTGAACAGCCATACAAATAATGAAGAGTAGAAAAGTAGAAAGTTACCTATCAAATAAGGGGTCAAGCAAGGACACACACTCTCTCCACTGCCATTCACTGCATGCTTAGAAGTATTTAATCGTCATTTAATAGTCGTCACGCTGTACACGTCAAGCCATCGTCATCGTACCATAGCTGTCATTCCACTTTCGTTACCCTACTGTGGACACCCAGTCCTCGTAATACCGTAATACTAAAGTCGCTATCATCGCTCTCTCGTCGCCATGCATGCGTCGCAGTCACGCGTCGTCGTCGTACCACCGTCACTACAGGGTCTTAATCCCCTTAGTCGGCATGCTGCCATCATCATATCGTCATCGTCATTTCTTCGTCATCATGCGAGGGATGTCATCGTCGTCCCTCTAGCGTCGCAGTTCCATTGTCACCATGCTGACATCACTATTCCATCGTCGTCATTATTATTGCGTTAGCATTCCTACGGTACTTCACGCACTTCCCGGGGGCTCGTACGTACGTACGTAAGTACGTATGCATGTATGCATGTGTTTATGTATGTATTAAGTATGTAGGCATGTATTTATGTATCCACCGCTTTCCCACCCACCGGGGTCACTGGTTAGTTTCTTGTCAAATGGGTAGCGCATCGGGCTGCTGTGCTGAGGGAACAGGGTTCTCAATTAACCTCTTTGATCACAACTTGGGTCACTTGGTCTGTGTCAGTAGGTGTGTGCTTATCTACAACGACGAAAAAGATCAATTTAGTCTCACTGATGCTGAGTGGGATTGAACCCACGACAGATGGGTGTCATAACAATAAGGTCACAACAATAAGGCAATGTAATGTTTTGAATTACATTATGGTTGACAAATACTGAACATCAATTCTGTTGATAATTGTTGTGTAAGTTGAAGAGCGGTTATGACATCAGTGAAATACTATTGATTCACCCTTCCCTTGTTCATGCGCGAAGAAACAACACCAGTATTGTTTTTTGTAAAAATGTAATTCACGCTAATGAGGCACAGTCTCCTAGAACATCGGCCATTCGGCCGATGTTCTCCTAGAACAACGGCCATTCTCCTAGAACAACGGCCATTCGGCCGCATATGTCAATTGAGGCTTTCTATGGGTCTTCTTAATAGTCGATGGAAGTTTATGGATGACCTTGTTTGATCAAATGGCATTTCTGCAGTCATGGGGAGGAAGTTTTTCAGAGAAAACACGCCCAATTGCGGCAAATAGCTATGCACTATGCTATTCTGAAGAAGTTGGACGCCGGGTAACTCTCTCTACCAAGGCAGTGTCCAAAAACCTCCAACGCTCTCTACCGTATGACATTGGAGAAGTGGCACACACATGAATTCACCCAGCATCGGTTGCATTCTCTCGACCCATCTATGCAACTGCCGCTGTTACCTGAACTTCCACGAAGGGAGGAAAAAATGGTGCGCCGCTTACGCTTGGGCGTTGCATTCACCAATGCATATGCGTGTTTGATTGGAATACCTAATAGATGAGACTATAGAACACCTCACCTACTGTGCTACCGCCCATCATTTGAAAACGAAAGACATGATCTATGCACAGCTCTAAATCAGCTGGATAAAGAACCATTCACCTTGAACAAGATCTCGAGACCATGGCCTCAAACATCGCAGCTACAAAATGACACAAAAGCACTGCTGCAAATTTTGAAAACTACCGTGTTGAGTTGACCGTATGTGATCCGGTCGGACTGGCCGTCAGTGATAGAGCAAAAAACAATTACCACGTCAGCGATATCCACCGCGTACTTTCTCTAGTTTTCCTAGTCTTTCCCTTCCCTTTTCGATTCCCCCAGTGTCGGGTAGACAACCGGGCTCAGTCGTGGTTAACCTCCCTGCGTTTCATTTACCTTTTAAGCAAAGCTTTATGGGCCCACAAGTTTCGGCAGCGGCGGTGGTGGTGGTGCCATCCTGAAAAGTGGGCCAATCTTCGCGATAGTGCAGGAACTGTCCAAGCTCAATCGCACATACCCCTGTCGTGTGGGCCGATCCTGATGATTGTGCGGAAAGGGTCCAAGCTCAGTGGCACATACGAGGGACAAGAAAGAAATAAAGAACAAAAGAAAGACAGAAAAAAAATCACGTGTGGCGAAACACCCACATTGGATATGCTGCACGCGTCATCGCGGATGACATGACACGCGGAACACGTAAACACGCGCGCGAACAATCAGGTTCGTTTGGTGTGTCGCGAGGAGGCACATGGAAGGAAAGCGGGTTGGCGCGTGCTCCTCCGGGCTTCCCTCGCCTCAGATCAGTTTCGACGAACAGATGGCAAAGCCACGCGTGGTGAGTTCTGCAAAGGAGCAAGCTGGATTTGATGAACGCCGGCGTGAACTCACTCGGGAAAGGGCTCGCCATCGACGTGCCGATTCTAGCATGAGGGCTTCCGTAGCCGAGACTCACCGTCAGCGAAGAGCCGACGACCCCGAGGCGAGGGCTTCCGAAGCCGAGGCCCGCCGTCAGCGACGAGCAGAGAATTCCGAGGCGATGGCCTCCGAACGTTAATCTGGCGAAGGTCACATACACGCACGACAAGCTTCGCTTAGCCCCATTTTCTCGACAGGCGAAGGGCTGGTGATTTTTCTCTCTCTCTCCAACGCTCCAGAGAGATTTTTGCGTTCTGAAAGGTGCTGAAACTTGAGGAAGGAAGATTACCTTGCAGTTAGTTTAAAAAGCAGGCAAATCCCACGCCCTGTGGGAATCGATGTTATGCGAAGCAGCGTGCGCGGAGCCTAGCAAGTTAATGAAACGAACATGAGAGCACCAAGACATCGGCGGCTGTTTCATGACCTACATACGTACATATTATGACATTGATGTCATGACCTATCATTTATGTCCGAACACATTTCAGTGGTTTATGAGTGTTAATATTTTTTAGCTGCGTCATTGTCATTTTCGCTGAGTGATGCTCATGATTATGACTTCTACCATCATCCTTTTGTGTTTCTTTCACTTAGTGCCCACATCCGAATCCATTCCAGTGGTTTTTGAGTGTTAATCTATTTTTGGCTGAGTCGCTGTTATTTTTGCTGACTCATGGTCATTATTCAGTCATTATTGTGCTGTGCTATTATAACCATACTTGCTGTGCTATCATAACCATACTTGCTCCCATCACCATCATTAATTCTCAATTCTTGGCTTTGTTGTTTTTTTACATATGAGAAAACCAAGATATAGGCGGCTGTTTCGTGATGTCCTCACCTATAATTTATGTTCGTCATACACTCTTGTTATACTATGTAATTTTGGTATTTACCAAGTTACCGAAACGACCATGAGAGCACCAAGACGTAGGCGGCTAGATAGATAGATACTGTCAATGTGGCAAATGTTCGCCAGGAAATTCTGGCGAAGAAGAAAAATAAACGATGCAAAAAGCTTGACAGTTTTCTAAAGAGCTACAACAGCAAAACAAGCTCTAGTCTCTCGAAAAGTCTCAGGATGCTCTTCATACACATCGGGCTCCTCCTTTTAACCCCTATTTCATCTCCCGTAGGAAAGGGGCCTTAGTTCGAGTCATAATAATTGCGTGTAAGAATAGGTTTCTGTCATCGACTTTACCGAAAGTGACATCAGGCATGCTGTCACGGTGACAGAGAGACAGACAATAAACTTTATTTTGTCCTAAGGGACTACTTTGTCGTAGTCGCGGACCGCACCTGCACCGGGAGCGGAAGACCGTGATCTTCAGCCCTTTCGCAGGCCCTTTGGACAGAGCGAAGCTGGACTTGAAGGTCGTCGCTCTTGACGGCTTCTTCCCAGTCTTCTTGCCTGCTGAAAGGCGAGTGGTGCAATGCTGAACATTGCCACAGCATGTGATTAAAGGTGGACCTTTCCTCGCCGCAGTCGGTGCAGCGGGGATCCACACCCGGAGCGTAGTGGCTCAGCCTGGATCGACACGGAAATGAGCCCGTCTGCAGCATTCTGAACACCGAGGCCTGGGGTCTACCGAGCTTCGGGTGAGGACCCGGGAACTGCTTGCGTCCCAGCTGGTAGTGAGCTATGATGTCGCGGAAAGTAAGCAGCGGGTCCGTGGTCCGGTCGATCCCCTGCGAAACCGGACCCCTCAGACCGGCGCGGTTGACGAGACCTCGCGCCTGGTCGTTGGCCAGCTCATTGGCGTTGATCGAGCCGGGAGAGACGTTCCAGCCCATGTGAGCCGGGAACCAAGTGATAACGTGACGGACCGTGCCTGACTTGCGAGTCCTAAGCACCGCCGCAGCCTCAGCCGAGACCTAGCCGGCGAGAAAGGCCATCGCCGCCGACCTGGAGTCCGTGAAGATCTGGGTGCGCCCAGGATGGCACAGAGCCAGCGCCACTGCGACTTGCTCCGCGACGGACGCCGTCGAGTGTTGAATGGATGCTGCATTCAGGATTTTGCCCTGAGGATCAACCACCGTGGCCACGTACAAGTTTGATCTGGGATACTGCGCCGCGTCGACAAAGGACGCTAGCTCTGGGTTCTGCAGGGCAGTCTTGATGAGTGCTCGGGCCCTGGCTGCGCGCCTGGCCTCGTTGTGTTGTAGGTGAACGTTCCTCGGGAATGTAGAGACTCGAAAGGCGTCCCTTTCTTCGTGGTGGAGGGGGACGGCGCACGACTCCGCGGCCATGGCGGTGAGGCCCGCCATCTCGAGTATTCGACGGCCGGACTTGCTGGCAGACAGGCGAACGATCTGTGCCGTTTTCTGTGCTTATACGATTTCGCTCAAGGCGTTGTGGACCCCGAGCTGCATCAGCTTATCAGTGCTGGTCGTCACAGGGATACCGAGCACTCGTTTAATGCTCTTCCTGATGAGTGCGTCAATCTTGTTCTCCTCAGACCGCGACCAGTTTAGTGCGGAAGCCACGTAGTTGATATGGCTGATGAGGAAGGTGTGGTAGATCCTTAGGAGGTTGGCTTCGCTGATGCCACCCCTCCGGCTCGTCACTCGTGAAACGATCGTTTGCACGTTGCTGCCCTTGTCGTTGATGACCAGTCCGAGCACCCTGAGATAATGAACCCTCGGGATGCGATGACCCGTCTTCGTTCTGAGATGGTCGGTACTTGGTCGAGCTGCGTGTCAAACTTGCGGCTCTTTCTGTCGGGCCGATACAGCAAGAGCTCCGACTTGGTCGGCGAGAGGACAAGTCCCGTGTCCTCGAGTAATTTTTCCGTGACGTCCAGGACCTCTTGCAGAGCCTGCTCCACCGCTGCGTCCGACCCGCCGCCGCACCAGATCGTGATGTCGTCCCTGTAGAGGGCGCGATTGAGATTGACGCCCCCGATTCGGTCGAGTCAGACCGATAGGTTTCTCATGGCGATGTTGAAGAGCAGTGGGGATAGCACCGCACCCTGAAGCGTGCCGCGAGCTCCCAGAGCGTATCCGTCCAACTTGATCTCGCCCAACTTGATCGTGGCCTTACGATCCCTGAGGAAAGAGCTGACGTACGCGTGAAAGCGTTCGCCGAGGTCCAATATCGACACAGAGCCGAGAACGTGCTTGTGTTTGACGGCGTCGAAATCCTTCGCGAGGTTCAGCGCCAAGATGCCTCGGACGTCTCTCGTGACCACGTCGACTATCTGCCTCTTAATCAGTAGCATGACCTCTTGAGTGGACAGCGAGGGTCTGAAACCGACCATGTTCGGCTGGAGGAGCTGTCGTTCCTCGACATATCTCGATATTCTGTTGTGGATGACATGCTCCGCCACCTTGCCCACGGAGGACGTGAGCGAAATGGGCCGCAGACTGCCTATGGCCGGTGTCTTGTCTGGCTTCGGAATTAGGATCACTGTGGCTTCCTTCCAGGCATCCGGTACAGTGCCGGACACCCAGCCCCCTTGATTTCCTTGGTGAGCAGTTCGATCAAGCCGTCGTCCAGATTTCGGAGGAGTTTGTTCGAAATTCCATCCGGCCTGGGAGCCGATCTTCCGTTGAGGCCTTGAAGGGCCGCTCTGTCTTCCGAGACAGAGAAGGGGGCGTCGAGGTCCTCGTCCGCTTTGCCGCCGTAGGCCGGGTAATCTTCCGGCCCGGACTCCCCGATGGGTAAGTAGCGACGCGTGACTTCGTCCATTACTTAGTTCGCAGATGCGCCTTCACTAGTGAGCTTGTGAATCAGCCTGCCGATGGCCAGAGTGTGGTTTCTCTTGGACTGCGTGTCGTCCAGTAACTGCTTGAGGAGGTTCCACTTGCCTCTCGCGCGCATCTGTCCGTCGACCGACGCGCAGACTTCGTTCCATTGCTGCTGGCCGAGCTCCTTGCAGTGTGATCCGATCTCACGGTTGAGGGCCGCGATCCTCTTTCGGAGGTTTCGATTCAGCTTCTGCGTCTTCCATCTGGCCGTGAGGAAATTCTTAGCTTCGTCCTGGTGCGCCAATCGAGCATCCATGCGGTCGAGCTTGAGGTCCGTTTCGACGGTCTTGGTGACGGCAGCCACGTCCTTCTTGAGCTTTGCTACGATGTCCACAAAGATATTCTTCGTGGTCGTCCTTCCTTCTTTTGCGGAAGGCGTCCCAGTCCACTATTTTGAGGGCCCTCTGTGGGGCCGCGCAGACCGGGCGGGAGATTTCCACGATGTAGTGGTCACTGCCTAGGTTCTCTTGTAAGTTATGCCACTCCGCTCTCGGCGCGTTCTTGACGAAGGCCAGGTCCGGGGTGGTGTCTCTCGAGACCGAGTTTCCCATGCGCGTTGGGTAATGGGGGTCGGTGATCAGTTTTAGGGAGCTGTCAGTTACTGCCTGCATGAGTGTGCAGCCTTTGGGAATGCTTCTCACGTAGCCGCCGGCTTCGTGTGACGCGTTGAAATCACCGGCCATAACGAGCGGCGTCTCTCTTGCCTTGGACGACGCCTTGGTCGTTAGGCTGTAGAAGGTCTGCCAGTTGTCCCTAGGAGAGCAGTACACATTGATAACGTAGACGCTGTTCTTGAGCCAGCTCTTGGGTATGATCTCGACGAGCGACGCTTCCAGCTTGGTGTTGCCAAGGCGCAGATCACGCTCCTGGAAGGCACACTTATTTGCCATGAGTGTCGCGATGCCGTGCCCGTTCTCCGCTAACGAGCAGACGGCTCGGTACCCCGGGAGGGTAATTGTTTGCATTCCCGTTTCCTGTAGCAAAATGACGTGGGGCCTCTCTTGCGCCTCCCGGGTCTTGATGAACTGCACCAGTTGAGGCCTGCGGCTCCGGAAACTTGCGCAGTTCTACTGCCACACGATGAGCTTACTATCCGGTCTCGCCATGGTTGGGCTTGCTGGTCGCGGTGAGAAACAGCTTTCCATGTGGTTTGAAAGCGAAGCTTTATACGGCTAGACGAAATCGTATATGGCTAGGCGAAATTGCCTGTGTACAGAAAACTATCATCATCAGCATTGGCTTGAGGGTTGCCGTGTTATTCAACAGGTGGCGCATTGGCGCCCCTCGGGTTCCGTTCGTGCTCGTGCTCAGCACGCGCTCGTGCCACTGCTCCCACGCTCGTCGTCGTAGTCTTCTTCCACAGCTGGTTGCGTTGCCACTCACGATTCCATTGTAGCATTTCACGTCTGTTCTGTCGTAGTAATGGGGAGTCCGCGTTTTCGGGGGTATGAGCCATTCATTGTCTTACGTGACGGACAGATTTAATTTTGAAGAAATTTAATTTCGAATAATCACAAGCGGCAATGGCGGGCGAATGCTGCTAACCACGCCGCCGAGCAAACTCGACACATCGATCGCAAGCAGCAGCGGCGGACTGCGGACATACCGCCAGTGACGTCGTTCTGTCCGTCGCACCCGACCGCGTGTGTATCCTCAAAGTTCAGAAATACTTTAATGAACTTTCACGAATTTCGGTGGACTAAAGACAGACAGGGACAAGTCGTACGTTTAAGACAACCATTTATGATCGTAAAAAGAAACGGCAAAGACAACACCACAAAACAAACAATTTACAGCACGAGTTAATTCTATAAGTTCCCTAAAGTACTCAGCTACCTTGAATTGATAAGTACAAAATATTTACATTAAGTTCCTCGACGTGGCCACGTCACCTCGTCGTCGTGGCTTCCGACGACACGTCGTCGGGCCCGCCGATTCGTCGTAGACTCGACGTCGCTGTGTCCGACGTTCGGTCCACGGTTGGCCTGGTCGGGGGTCAGGACGGTGGGGTGACCGAGGCGCCTGTATCGCCCGGCCAACTCCGCTAGCCTGCGGATCGTAGCCGCAGGGAATCCGGGAAGCGGCGCCGTCAGCCTGCAGCTGCGGCTTCTGGTGGGGCGCTCGCCCAGCTCGCGGGTCGTGGCCGCGGCAGCTGAAGAACAGCTTCCATTGGGTTGCCGCCGTCTCCGCCATCAACCCGTCGTGTCCGGCCTCCAGCTCCTTCTGCCTGCCTTCGTCCCATAGTGTAGCTGTGCTGCTCTCTTCGGCTACGTGTCTCTTCTCCCGTTGGCCACGTAGCTGCGCGTGCACGTTTGCGCTTCTTCTTCTGCTTTCATATTGTACTCTTATTCGGACGCTCTTATTTTCTAACTTCTTTCTTCTTTATTTCTGCCACCGACTCCTCGTGCCTTCTTGTTCTCTTCTTATCTTCTGCTTTTTCTTCTTTTTTCTTTCTTCCTTCATTGGCTCATGACCTGAACCCTCGGGATTAACCCAGTGATAAACACGGGGGCCGCACGTTTCAGCTTCGCTGGTTAACCATCTTCACAGACTGGAAGGGCACACACATTTTTTTGGATGATGGCTTCTCATGGAATGATTCACACTTTCCGCAATGGCGTCGAGGTAGTCGCTGAGAACGACAGCAGGTACGTGCTCCCTCGCTGTGAATGTTCGGCAAACTCATGGAATGCACGCGCGCTAAGGGGGATGATAACACACACACGCACTTTTCGTGGAAACGTGCATGTGTTCTTCGGGGACCAAGGTGCGCAGTGCAATGTCTTCAGGCCTTCAATCCCTGCCATCCAGCACACAAGCTGCGGATGGTGGTGGCGATCACTGTCGTTTCCTTTCTGAAAGGAGCGGAAAGCTTCGCTAGCCTTATCTACCAACACCGATGTTTATAGCACATATAATTCCCAACATTACTGCGGTGCCATAGGTCACAGCATGTTATAGGTCCTGTTTGAGCGAAGTGATATCTTGTATTCTGCGCGCAGAGATCAGCGTTTATGCATTTTAGGAACATCAATACAAATACATAGCTTGTATAAGTTTGGCGTTTTTTCGGTATCTTTTGCCCCACCAGAATTTCAGGTACCGGTAAAGCATATACTACGTATACCACAACATATGTTACTCGTTTCATGGAGCATTCCATGAAGTTTATGAAACTACTCACGTTTCTACGAACGTTTCATATTTTTGGACAACCACAAATTGCGATGAGACACCATCTAGAAATCCATATTGGAAGCATTTTGTATACGTTGTGGGCTGGTACGTTGTCTTGTGTACCCAATATGATGAACTGCCTGAAAGAGACTAGAATCAGCAGGTATTATAGTTGTGTGGAAACCCTATTTTTTACAGTATCTTTAGGTGATCATCACTATTGATGCTCAACACCGGCATTTAAATGGCAAACATAACACGTCCAGATCACAGGAACAAGTTAGTTAAGGCTAAAAGTGCCGGGTTTGAAAATTTTGCGGCTGTGGAAGAGGTGCCTCTATTCGAACTTGAAATAATAAAGGGACTAAAATGTATGCCGTCAATAATTTCGTTTATCCCTAAATTATTTACCGACTGTGGGTGCTTTCAGGGTTTTATGAATGGATACGAGGTCTGTTAAAAAAGGTTCCGACCTTATTTTTTTTTGCGCAGACCTGATGGCTATGAAACAAGCGCGCCTGCATCAGCGTACCTTCAACCTTCGTGCGCATGCGCGAATTTTTTTCCCGCCTGCCGATAGCGTAAGTCGCTGGGACGCAGCGTTTGAGTAGGTATTGCGCAGTGCTCTCGTCGGTTTTTTATTTCAAGGAAAATAACGGAGCGACTGGAGCAGCGCTACTGCATCAAATTTTGCCAGAAACTGGGCGACAGCCAAGTGCACATCATTCGGAAGAGTCAGACGGCTTTCGGTGACGATGCTATGAGCAGCACAAAGACTAAGGAGTGGTACAACCGCTTTAAGGACGGCCGCACATCGATGGAGAGTGAGAAATGCTCCGGTCGGCCATCAACATGCCAAAATGACCAGGTCATTGCCGAATAGAACGCTGTGGTGACGCGGGACCGTCGTGTGACTACCCGAGAAATGGCGGAAAAGGTGGGCATCAGCACTTTTTCTGCAGATTCCGTTATGACAGAAGATTTGCCCATGAAGAGATTTGCGGTAAAATTCGTGCCGAAGCTGCTCACGGTGTAGCAAAAGCAACTTCGTGTTGAAGTCTCACAGGACATGCTGGATTCCACAAACAGTGACCCAGACTTCATGAATACCATAATCACTGGTGACGAGTCTTGGGTGTACGGCTACGACCCGGAAACCTAATGACAGTCGTCACAGTAGAAGCATTCCACGTCACCAAGACCAAAGAAGGCCCGCCAAGTGCGCAGCAGCGTCAAAGTTATGCTGACTGCTTTCTTTGACTCCCGCGGTGGGGTACACAACGAGTACGCACCACAAGGTCAAACAATTACCAAAGAGTTAGTTAAGGCTTTATAGGGATGTCCTCCGTCGCCTACGTGATGCTGTGCGGCGCAAGAGACCGGAGTTGTGGTCAACAGGAAATTGGCGCATCCATCGCGCCAATGCTCCAGCACAATCCTCGCACTTGATTCAGACTTTTTGGGCAAAAAACCACAATCCTGAAGTGCAACAGGCTCCTTACTCTCCAGATATGGCCCCCTGCGACTTCTGGCTGTTTCTCAAAATGTAGAGGCCATTCAAAGGAGCGCGATTTCATACAAGAGAGAACATTATGGCTGCAACGACAGCTGAGCTCAACTAATTCTGAAAGAGGGCTTCTCGGAATGCTCACAACAATGGCAGAACCGCTGGGAGAAGTGTGTGGAGTCCCGAGGAGACTACGTTGAGGGTGATTAGGTTTCCAAAGCTCCAGTTATGCCAGTTTTTTTTTTCTTCGGCCAAAGGGCGGATACTTTTCTAACAGACCTCGTATCTGGCTACCAGCGCCATGATGTTACAAAATGAGTACACTGACGAAGCCCTGACTGCTAGGCGAACTTTTTACGTAGCAATATACAAAGTCGCCCGAAGGGAGTCAGAGGACAGGATTCTAACATGAAAGTTAGACATTGAAAATTTAGCGGCTCATCTTACAGGAGGAAGAAATTGTTTTAGAAAGCCGTGAGACCCATTTCGCACACACAATTGTCGCTTGTCATTGCTTCGCTGACTTCGCGCGCACACTGGACTAAAAAACTCTTTTCGAACCTCTACTCATTAAACAAGAGCTCACAAGCGCATATGAATCAATCAGCATAAGTGGACTACGTACACTCCTATTAAATAAATTAACAGCATCCATGACGCGGTCGCTGGTACATGCAACAGCTTGGCTGTCACTGAAAATGAATATCCCAAGCAATTTCGCGGAGGCAGTAAAAAAATTTCACCTTGTTAACATATGCGTTAACAAGTGTCGTCGTTTAATTGTCACATACATACTAATGATGGAAAACAGCTTTCAAGTACGATAACGCCACAAACAGAGTCATATCAACTTCATAGCTACCATCGCGCACTACTGCAAAGCCAAATAGCATCCCTGTATCATTTATTTATACTAACATAAGAACCTTGCTGCCCAAGCGCGAAGCACTTCATAGCGTCATTGATTCTTGAAATTGATTCTTGAAACCGACATGTACCTAATTTTATTTTCAATCACAATAATTCCCTTTGATTACACGGACCTGCCTGACAAAGTGGGCGTCAATCCGAGCATTCGTGACGCGTTTTTACTCTTCGCGCCGTCGGCCATATTTGGTACCATCTTTCGGTGACACCGCCGACAACAACGCCTGAATTTCGCGTAAAGGGGCATATAACGCTTTCGCATTAATAGCTTATGGTGAAAAATAAGCCATATAGGTGGCTTATAGATAGGTCTCCGTGTTTTCGGAGAAATCCGAAAAGATCCGATAAAACACTCTCCGGTAAAATTTTTGACAATTCGGATTTATCCGATAAACTCCGATTTTAATGGCCAATATGACCCTGTTTCATTCTATATCGAAAGTTCTATTTTATGTTCTAAGCAGTCATTGATACATCGGCTGGTTTGGCAGATATATACTTTACCTCACGTCAACAGTATCTCGTAGACCGCACCCTTCGCACATTTAACAAAGGGCTTGTCGCACACGGAGCGAGAGACGTATGACCAAGGGCGGATCCAGGTTTTTCCTGAGGGGGGGGGGGGTCAGCTTCTGTCAATGATGATGATGATGATGATAGTAGCCTTTCTTATTTACCGAAATTTCCCATTTTTCCTCACGATAAACCCGCGTTTTATACGGCTAGAGCAACACCTGCAGCACTCCGTGGTGGCTCAGTCAGCGCAGGCGTTGAGCACGAGATCGCGGGATCAAATACCGGCCGCGGCGGCCGCATTTCGATGGAGGCGAAATGCAAAAACGCCCGTGTTCTTGCGTTGTAGTGCAGGTTAAAGAACCCCAGGTGGTCAAAATTAATCCGGAGCCTTCCACTACGGCGTTGGGAATTTACGAGAAATGAAGTCCGATAACTCCGAATTTCCGCCAGAAAATAAACTCCGAAAAATATCCTCCGAATTTCAAGAAAAATAAACTCCGAAAACACGGAGCCCTACTTATAGATCATCGTAGAGCCCATGCTGGCAGTGAATTCAATTATGGGGTTTTACGGGCCAAAACCAGTTCTGATTATGAGGCACGCCGTAGTAGAGGACTCCGGAAATTTGGACCACCTGGTGTTCTTTAACGTGCACCTAAATCTAAGTACACGAGTGTTTTCGCATTTCGCCCCCATCGAAATGCGGCCGCCGTGGCCGGGATTCGATCCCGCGACCTCGTATGCTGGCAGTGAAAAAGTGCACCATGATTACTCAAATAATGTGTACTGCTGTGTGCAATGGTATCTTCCAAGACCTTGCATAAAGTACATCTTAATGATATAGGCCGATAGTTTGTCAGCTGCGCAAGATTCCCCCTTTTTAAGTACATGCGGAACGTGGGCGATCCTCCAGTCATGGAAATAATGCCACGGGAAAAAGACGTGCGGAAAACGAAATCTGCCAATCGATTCACCATAGCAAAAAAAATTGCCGCGTATCTGCGTGCTTCGCTGCAAATTTCGTCGAAAGACGATAGTCTTCTGCCGGCCGTACTACATGAGTGCTGGTCTGATCCGCGGCCACCCGTGGTGATTTCCGTCCTGGCATGATAAATGCAATGCAGGTTTGTTTGAACAGATTTCATTTTACCGCATTATTTCATCAAGCGGCCATTTATGTTTTGCCCTGCCTCAGACAGCGCTTCCTTTATGTTGAATCGGCCGCATCTGGCTGGCATTGATAAAATTGAGGAGGCGTTGCGTGAGACATGGACACCATCTGGCAATACATCGGGAAACATGAGCTTGTGCAGAGGGTTTCCTTACTCCATGGCAGAGGGCGCTCGTCGGCGCGCAGTCGGGGAACGTCTTTCGTCGGCGCGCATAGCATGGCATTTTCAGCGCAGCTTAAGAAACTGGGGTCTTTAGAGTGACGTATCTATGTATTTTCTGTTAAAGGAACACACCTCCTAATACTTACCTAGTGATGTTGCGCCTCAGATATGCGTAATATTTACTTTGTGATCGATAACGTTCACAAGTATGAAGAGCCGTACCAGTTTAAGTAGTGTGGGCGGTAAGCAAGTGGTCCAACTTTGGCCGGGTGGCTGAATCGGGTGACAGACAGACAAACAGACAGACAGACAGACAGACACACCAAATTTTCAGCGTTTAAGTTCCCCAAGAAAGACTATCGTCTTTAAAAAAAATGAAGCATTGGGAAAGTCATCAAGGCCGTAAGATGACTTCGCCGTTAAGTTATACATGTTGGCGATACCCTCGTAATCGGAAAATGTTTGTTTTACTATTTCTATATTTTTGCTGGATCTTCTATATTTCGACCGATAGATCGATAGATTTTGGGTGTCTCGTAATCACTCATAATTACCCTCGCAATCGGAAATTGTTTGTTTTAGTCATCATCATCATCAGCCTATATTTTATGTCCACTGCAGGACGAAGGCCTCTACCTGCGATCTCCAATTACCCCTGTCTTGCGCTAGCGTATTGCAACTTGCGCCTGCAAATTTCCTAACTTCATCATCCCATCTGGTTTTCTGCCGACCTCGACTGCGCGTCCCTTCTCTTGGTATCCATTCTGTAACCCTAATGGTCCACCGGTTATCCATCCTACGCAATACATGGCCTGCCCAGCTCCATTTATTCCGCTTAATGTCAACTAGAATATCGGCTATCCCCGTTTGTTCTCTGATCCACACCGCTCTCTTTCTGTCTCTTAAAGTTAGTCCTAAGAGTTTTCGTTCCATTGCTCTTTGTGCGGTCCTTAACTTGTTCTCGAGCTTCTTTGTTAACCTCCAAGTTTCTACCCCAAATGTTAGCGCCGGTAGAATGCAATGATTGTACACTTTTCTTTTCAACGACAGTGGTAAGCTCCCAGTCAGGATTTGGCAATGTCTGCCGTATGCACTCCAACCCTATTTTATTCTTCTGTAAATTTCTGTAGTACTTATATATTTTTGCTGGATCTTCTATATTTCGAACGATAGATCGATAGATTTAGGGTGTCTGAAGTAGGGAAAGATGCTAATCACTTAAAAAACATTGAAAAGTCGCATGGTGTTTTGCAGTCCTTGAGTTTAGGCATATTGCGTTTCCCTAAATACAACATTTTCAACACAACCTAAGAGAACACGATGATTTGCAGCAGGTACGTGTGTCTTCATAGGAGCGAGGAGGACTTGAAACTGACTTCTGATGTTGAATACAGAAATAATCTTTTCCGAGCTAGTTTATGTAGTCTCGCTCATTTAGCAGAACTCGCCTATATAACGCTATGTCGAGGTTACTTTTAATGACGACGAAGGCGTTTAAGAAATCCGCAGTTTCGCCCGAAAGGTGAAGCATCGGTTGCGATAGCAAATTAGTAGACAGCTATACGAAGTAAGGTTAGTAGTATTACAGGCCGTGTACGCGTGAACACATACTTACTAACTAAAAGAACTAGCATGGTGTCACGAGCGCACAAGCAAACATAAACGCATCTCACTGGATGACCGTGAAAGATCACTGTGAAAACGCTGGCGTGAGAAAGAGCGGCGGCAGCAGCTAGCCAATCGACCTTCTTGCTCACTCTCGCTCCATCGTGAACTATGCGGCGAGAACACAGCGCACACGAAGCTTTCAACCCAAGGCGCATCTAGACTTGGCACTCATCGCAGATTGACTTCCAGGTGGAGCCCGCGCTATACGCAGCCATGTTGCCAGAATTTCGACACGAGCACTTGTCTGCGGGAGGACAGCAACTGATTTCCTTTACAGATTTTTACGTAGGCGTAGCTCACTCTCTCCCACCTTCTATGGCAAGGAAATTGTGTGCAAGTATATATGAACCAATATAAATGCAGTTTTATGCACACTAGCTCTGCAATATTGTATATGCTTTAATGTTTGTTCTGCTACATGAAAGATCGTTTTGCTGCCTGCAGAAATACAGCCATTTCGCCGCTTTTATGAGAATATTGTCTTAACGGTAGAGATAAGTATTATTGGATCGGCACTAACATAGCATGCAATTCCTCGTCGTTTACATTGGTGACTCGTTCGTGAATATTTCTCTCCACTACCTAGTCTCGAAAATACATCGGCCATCCTTTTTGTTAGTGTTAGCGTTGCAAGAAAAGGTTTGAACACGAAACAACATGGTATCTAGTGACTCACCCTCTACGCCGAATTTCAAAATAAAGCATCCTTCTGTACTATTGAAATGTCCAAGAGTGTAAGTGATAGATTTGCGATCTGTAAATAAACACCATGGGTACACTGTTGCTGATATTCAATCAGAACCTAATCAGATATTTTTCGTGCTTGTGTTGCAGGAAAAATTGCAATGTCTGCAATGCAATGTCTGCATTGCAATGTCTGCACTGCATTGTCTGCATTGCAATGTCTGCAACAATGCATTGTTGCAGACATTGCATTGTGGAGTAATCGCGCCTAACACAAGTGCAAATGAATAGTAACATAACAGTAGGTTTAAACATTGCATTAGTTTTTGTGCCCTCGCTGAATTGGGTGTCCCATATTCAGGATGTCCAAGCTGTCACATTATAATTGTTAAAATCATCAAAACCAGCATTGTGCATGACATTAACTGCATTTTATTATCGGGAACCCCAAGAAGTATCTGGCATTTTTTGTTTCTCTTGAATGTTTAATTTATTAATTATCAATAAGAATGTTTGGTATATTTAAGGCGCAGATCTGAACACTATAGTATAAGAACCCATACGATAGCACACATTTTATCTGTCTTCGGTGTGCTACTTTTACCCGCTCTTTTTCCGCATTTAGGCGAAAGCTTGCAAAATATAAGGAAAACCTTCTGGGGCTTTCCTCTTGCGTGTCGGAGCAGTGCTGATCTCAAACAAGCGCCAAGAGAGCTGATCTTTCCTTTGAAGGAATTATTTTTTGCAATAAATATGACGTTTCTCCTTTATTCAAGGTGGCTGCTACATCTACGCCAATGATACTGTTTGCGTAACTTGGCGAATTGATGGCGTGCTCTGAAGTTTTTATAATTGCATTATCGCTATTACAAGCTCTCGTGAGCTCGGAAGGGAGATTCGCTGTTAACAGCAACTTCGTAGCCCAACCAAACTCTCTCTTAAGGCGATGCAACTGCTGTGCTGGGCACGGCACTTGTTTAGTTATATTCCGTCGTTTCTGAGGCACCACTGCTTTGGCACCTTACCAGGAAGCCAGGTTGATTTTTAAAGTTTTTAAACGAGGAATAAATAAATACATTGAGTGGCGTCCACAATTGAAATAAATGGATTCGAAGGTGTTCTAAAGGCAGAATCAAGAAATATAAGCAATATAGGAATAAGAACTTAATGTAGCTGTTTAACATTAGAAGCTAAAATTTTATAAAACAACATATATTGCAGACTTCGTCTAGTTTCCGCTACAAACATATTCGCATATTCGCTTCTATTAGCATAAAATGATTCACCTGCCAAAAGCATTTTACGTAATAGCTTGTACACGATGTATGTAGACTAGGTGAATGGACTCTGAAGGCCCAATAAAGAGCCGTGCTGTGTACATGTTACTTATCATTATAGTTACTCACCCCACAACCTGGTCATATTCATTGAAAATAATTGCGTGTCAGTTTTAACTTTTGCATACCAATGGCAAGTGTCTTCCCGCGTCTGAAAATCCGTGCTGTAAGCAAATTGAGCATATAACATCAAAAATAAACTACAAATAGGTTGGCATCTGAGGGAATTTCATTCCAACAATATCTTCCCTCGGCATTCGTTACCAATACTTAATTTGCAGCTTCAAATTTCACCTAACTTCGGTTATTTTGTTAATGTCTGCCTAATTACAGCCTAAATAGTCAAGACTTCGACGAAAACTTTCTGACATAAATAATGACGAATTCATCGGAAAATTTTAATTCCTTCGAAAGTCATAATTTCGTGTCTTCCATCATACAGTCGCTATCGACGTCGACACGAACACCAATCTATAGAACCTACATAATGAATCATCGCGGACACCGTCCTTTCATTAACCACGCAATCTTCATTGTCAGCATGTCTCACGTTCTTAGCCACTGCTTTTCGCAGATGATGTGCAACAATTCCTCACTGTATGCAAAAAGTCAGGCAATAAATTGTTTAACCTCCGCACATACAAATATACATTAGGACGCCGAGCAAGTGAGGCTTCTGCAATTTTCTCAGCATGCATATTCATGACAATAAAATTGACTTCAAAAACAAATGTTCCGAAATTAATTCATTACCTTGGCGGAAACATGTACGTAATGTTTCCCTCGTAATGTTTCCCCCATGTGCTCCCTCGCTGTGAATGTTCGGCAAACTCATGGAATGCACGCGCGCTAAGGGGGATGATAACACACACACGCACTTTTCGTGGAAACGTGCATGTGTTCTTCGGGGACCAAGGTGCGCAGTGCAATGTCTTCAGGCCTTCAATCCCTGCCATCCAGCACACAAGCTGCGGATGGTGGTGGCGATCACTGTCGTTTCCTTTCTGAAAGGAGCGGAAAGCTTCGCTAGCCTTATCTACCAACACCGATGTTTATAGCACATATAATTCCCAACATTACTGCGGTGCCATAGGTCACAGCATGTTATAGGTCCTGTTTGAGCGAAGTGATATCTTGTATTCTGCGCGCAGAGATCAGCGTTTATGCATTTTAGGAACATCAATACAAATACATAGCTTGTATAAGTTTGGCGTTTTTTCGGTATCTTTTGCCCCACCAGAATTTCAGGTACCGGTAAAGCATATACTACGTATACCACAACATATGTTACTCGTTTCATGGAGCATTCCATGAAGTTTATGAAACTACTCACGTTTCTACGAACGTTTCATATTTTTGGACAACCACAAATTGCGATGAGACACCATCTAGAAATCCATATTGGAAGCATTTTGTATACGTTGTGGGCTGGTACGTTGTCTTGTGTACCCAATATGATGAACTGCCTGAAAGAGACTAGAATCAGCAGGTATTATAGTTGTGTGGAAACCCTATTTTTTACAGTATCTTTAGGTGATCATCACTATTGATGCTCAACACCGGCATTTAAATGGCAAACATAACACGTCCAGATCACAGGAACAAGTTAGTTAAGGCTAAAAGTGCCGGGTTTGAAAATTTTGCGGCTGTGGAAGAGGTGCCTCTATTCGAACTTGAAATAATAAAGGGACTAAAATGTATGCCGTCAATAATTTCGTTTATCCCTAAATTATTTACCGACTGTGGGTGCTTTCAGGGTTTTATGAATGGATACGAGGTCTGTTAAAAAAGGTTCCGACCTTATTTTTTTTTGCGCAGACCTGATGGCTATGAAACAAGCGCGCCTGCATCAGCGTACCTTCAACCTTCGTGCGCATGCGCGAATTTTTTTCCCGCCTGCCGATAGCGTAAGTCGCTGGGACGCAGCGTTTGAGTAGGTATTGCGCAGTGCTCTCGTCGGTTTTTTATTTCAAGGAAAATAACGGAGCGACTGGAGCAGCGCTACTGCATCAAATTTTGCCAGAAACTGGGCGACAGCCAAGTGCACATCATTCGGAAGAGTCAGACGGCTTTCGGTGACGATGCTATGAGCAGCACAAAGACTAAGGAGTGGTACAACCGCTTTAAGGACGGCCGCACATCGATGGAGAGTGAGAAATGCTCCGGTCGGCCATCAACATGCCAAAATGACCAGGTCATTGCCGAATAGAACGCTGTGGTGACGCGGGACCGTCGTGTGACTACCCGAGAAATGGCGGAAAAGGTGGGCATCAGCACTTTTTCTGCAGATTCCGTTATGACAGAAGATTTGCCCATGAAGAGATTTGCGGTAAAATTCGTGCCGAAGCTGCTCACGGTGTAGCAAAAGCAACTTCGTGTTGAAGTCTCACAGGACATGCTGGATTCCACAAACAGTGACCCAGACTTCATGAATACCATAATCACTGGTGACGAGTCTTGGGTGTACGGCTACGACCCGGAAACCTAATGACAGTCGTCACAGTAGAAGCATTCCACGTCACCAAGACCAAAGAAGGCCCGCCAAGTGCGCAGCAGCGTCAAAGTTATGCTGACTGCTTTCTTTGACTCCCGCGGTGGGGTACACAACGAGTACGCACCACAAGGTCAAACAATTACCAAAGAGTTAGTTAAGGCTTTATAGGGATGTCCTCCGTCGCCTACGTGATGCTGTGCGGCGCAAGAGACCGGAGTTGTGGTCAACAGGAAATTGGCGCATCCATCGCGCCAATGCTCCAGCACAATCCTCGCACTTGATTCAGACTTTTTGGGCAAAAAACCACAATCCTGAAGTGCAACAGGCTCCTTACTCTCCAGATATGGCCCCCTGCGACTTCTGGCTGTTTCTCAAAATGTAGAGGCCATTCAAAGGAGCGCGATTTCATACAAGAGAGAACATTATGGCTGCAACGACAGCTGAGCTCAACTAATTCTGAAAGAGGGCTTCTCGGAATGCTCACAACAATGGCAGAACCGCTGGGAGAAGTGTGTGGAGTCCCGAGGAGACTACGTTGAGGGTGATTAGGTTTCCAAAGCTCCAGTTATGCCAGCTTTTTTTTTTTCTTCGGCCAAAGGGCGGATACTTTTCTAACAGACCTCGTATCTGGCTACCAGCGCCATGATGTTACAAAATGAGTACACTGACGAAGCCCTGACTGCTAGGCGAACTTTTTACGTAGCAATATACAAAGTCGCCCGAAGGGAGTCAGAGGACAGGATTCTAACATGAAAGTTAGACATTGAAAATTTAGCGGCTCATCTTACAGGAGGAAGAAATTGTTTTAGAAAGCCGTGAGACCCATTTCGCACACACAATTGTCGCTTGTCATTGCTTCGCTGACTTCGCGCGCACACTGGACTAAAAAACTCTTTTCGAACCTCTACTCATTAAACAAGAGCTCACAAGCGCATATGAATCAATCAGCATAAGTGGACTACGTACACTCCTATTAAATAAATTAACAGCATCCATGACGCGGTCGCTGGTACATGCAACAGCTTGGCTGTCACTGAAAATGAATATCCCAAGCAATTTCGCGGAGGCAGTAAAAAAATTTCACCTTGTTAACATATGCGTTAACAAGTGTCGTCGTTTAATTGTCACATACATACTAATGATGGAAAACAGCTTTCAAGTACGATAACGCCACAAACAGAGTCATATCAACTTCATAGCTACCATCGCGCACTACTGCAAAGCCAAATAGCATCCCTGTATCATTTATTTATACTAACATAAGAACCTTGCTGCCCAAGCGCGAAGCACTTCATAGCGTCATTGATTCTTGAAATTGTAAGCTTCTAGTACTAACAGAAACATGGTTGAACTCAACCGTCGATAACACAGAACTTATTTCTCCAAGATTTTGATATTTTCCGGCGAGATCGTATAGGCAAACGCGGAGGAGGTGTCCTGATAGCTGCCCATCGCAGCCTATGTTGCTCGGTTGTTCATATCACTTCACCTCTACAAATTTTATTCATTTTGTGCAGTTCTTCATACCAACAAATTCTTATCGGTGTATGCTATCGATCCTCCGACGCAGATGCTTCCTTCGCTATTCACTTCCACGAGGCACTGCAATCTGTTACGACGTCATTCAGTCATGCGCAACTACTCCTCTTAGGCGACTTTAACCTTCCCAGAATGACATGGTCTGAACCAGCCATAACTCTGTCTAAAAATAACCTCAAGAGTAATTTCCTTAACACATGCCTCACCTTTTGGTTTGACGCCCAGTTAGTATCTACCCTAACGCGAAAAAACGAACAGTGCTCTAACATACTTGACCTTATCTTAATATCCCATCCCGACAGTGTTTCTTCTATAACACATCTACCCGAACTAAGTGATCACTCAGTACTGCATGCATAATTATCTTGTCAACTACATCAGAGCAAAAAAGAAACAAGGAAATAACACTTTGTGTTAAAGGTTAATACGCCAGTATTAACAATGAGCCAACCAAGTTTTACAGCTGGTATATTATAGATTTCCCGAAGCGCACAGTTGACACCAACTGGACGCTTTTTAAAAAAAATGCTCGAACTGACTGAGGCTTACATACCAACTATTCCCTTGACCAAGCGACCTTCGTCCCCATGGTTCAACAACTCATTAAAACGACTAAACAATAAAAAAAAGATTATTTCGGCCAGCCAAACGTTCCAACACCGCTCCTGCTTGGGAAAAATATTACGCGATTAAAAAGGCGTTTGATTCTTTGGCCGCAACAGCGAAACGAACCTTTTTCTCATCAACGCTCTCTACCATGCTGTAAAACAATCTCAAACAATTCCGGAAATACATTAACCCAAATAACTATAAACCATTATTATTCTATGATGACGACAATAACCGTGTTCCTGACCATAAAGCATGTAAAGTACTAAACTCTGTCTTCTCTTCCGTTTTCACTTCTGAACCTAACACTGACCTCCCAGACTCAACCACCCAACCATTTCAGACATAACACTTGACGCATACGGTATCACAAAGCGAATAGAAACCCTCAAATTAAGATCGTCGGCTGGCATCGACGGAATCAATCCCAAAATGCTTAAGAAAACTGCGCTCATCTCTAGTGTAATTTTGTGTCTTATCCTTCAGCAATCATTATCATCTGGAGGGCTGCCGCAGGACTAGAAATAGGTAAGATAATTCCAGTGCCAAAAAAATATCATCGTCATCGTGCCACAATTACCGTTCAATTTCCCTCACCAGTGTTTGTCCGAAACTAATAGAGCTTATAATCTATTCTCGTATTGTAAAGTTTCTAGCATCAGCTAATTTTTTCAATCCTAATCAACGCGGCTTTCAGAAAGGCATGTCCTGCGAGACTCAACTGGCTCTCTCGTTAATCATATAAGCTCACATCTTCAACAAAACGTACCTATAGATGCCCACTTTTTAGATTTCCAAAAGGCATTTGGCAAGGTTCGTCATGAACTACTCTTCCTAAAGCTATCGCGTCTAAATCTTAATCCTTTTGTTCTCCAATGGGTACGCAACTTTCTGACTAACCCTCAACAGTTCGTTTTCGCTAACCAATGCTCGTCTAATCTATCACCCGTTATCTCCGGTGTGCCGCAGGGCACTGGCCTAGGAACACTACTCTTCTTAAATATACATTAATGACTTACCGAGAGGTTGTTCTTCGAAAATTCGTTTGTTAGTTGATGATTGCGTAATCTATCGTCCTATTACTAACGACGCTGATTCTCGTTCTCTCCCGTCCGACCTTAACATAATTGAAATCTGGTGTAATAACTGACTAATACCTCTCAACGTCAAGAAAACGTCGCTACTTACTTTCCACCGCCGCCAATCATTTATTTCAGCTAAATACGTTATCCCTGGTGCAGAAGTATGTGCCGTCACTTCTTATAAGTATTTAGGTGTTAACCTGTCCAGTAACCTCGCTTGGTCTTCACACATTTGCAACATTAGCAATGATGCCAATCGTGTTTTATGTTACCTGTGCCGTAATCTTCGTCTTGTTCCCCCTTCAGTAGAACTACTAGCATATTTAACATTTGTTCGACCCAAACTGGAATACGCATGCTCAGTGTGGGACCCATACAAATCTAACCTGGCAACAGCACTAGAATTCATGCAGAATCGCCCAGCAAGTTTCATTCACTCCGACTACTCTTACCGCACTAGCGTCACTAAACTTAAGTCATCTCTGAACCTTCCAACCTTCGAGCACCGCCGCAAAACAGCAGGGCTATGTCTCTTTTACAAGTTTTATCACTCACTGCCTGACAAGACCGACATCATACCTGCGCATAGAACTTCATCCTGTCATAGCCATTCAAAGGCTGTTTATCCCCCTCCAGGTCGCACCGCCGCTCATGTGAGCTCTTTCTTCATTGAGACAGCGAAAGACTGGAATCATCTACCTGCCGAAGCGGTGCACCAATCCAGTCATTCATCGTTCAAGGCATTCATCAAAAATGTAACCAACTAGGTATGCCTACCCCTCATGTAAAACCCCGAAAGGGTTGTTTGAGGCACAAATAAATAAATAAATAAATAAATAAATAAATAAATAAATAAATAAATAAATAAATAAATAAATAAATACGATTGCATGTCTAAAAATGTCAGCCGTTAAGAGGAAGAAGTCCGGTGTTTGGTAAAAGCGGTGCATGTTGGGATCCCAACCATTGTACAAGAAAAAAGAAAGAATTTTTTACTTTTGGCTGGAGCGGTATGGTCGTTGCGCAGTTCTAGAAATTAATGCACTTGCTTTGCGAGCTTCAGAACCTCTCGCAGAATTTTCCGCTTGTTCTTGCGGCCATCGAAGAACGTGAATCTTTTCATTGCTTGCCGCTTAACGTGGAACAAAGCATCCTAACCTTGTAATTTAGGCGTAAAGTGCGACAAAGGATGGCTGGCACAAAAAAAGAGAAAGCAGTCAACACGGCTAAGCAAAATGCTGGCATGATTTACGAGAATGTTACTACGGGGGGCAGAAAGATGTTCTTGGCGTATGCGCATACCCGACACGGAAAGTTACTGATACGGAAGACGAGCAGTGACAATACTAACAAAATCCAAATGGAGGATGATCATTCTAAGATAGCATATATGCTAGTATTTGGAGAAAGTTTCCTTGGCACACATTACATTCACTGCATCAGTAACAAAGTCCATATATATTAAAAAAGGTGGTTTATTTGACGAAGGGCCGATGACGGGTATAGCGCGCTTCACCAAGCAGAGTCTCAAAATTCGAGGCTCTGCGGCACGCGATGTTATTGACAATCCTGCTGCTATGTCCCAGCATTGTTCTTCATTACAATGCCCCATCGAAAAAAGGCGCCATCCTGGCAACTTAGACTGAAGATGAGACCGCTGAATCATGATACGGCTTGAGCCGCTGGACGTGGACGACTTCGCGGATACGGGGACGCTTGTCAGACAGCGGTGAGAGTGCCTCTATGAGGTAGTTGACGTGATAAGTTTACTGCAGAACGCGGTGTGGTCCATCATATTTAGTAAGAACTTTTGAAGTGAGTCCTGGGTGCGGTTCGGCACAGACAGCCAAACGAGGGTTCCCGGTAGAAAAGTTGGAGACTAGTTGCGGGTATCGTGTTTTCATATCTGGTGATTCGGGTCCTCCGAATTGAAGCGGCGGGCCAGCTGACGACATTCTTCAGCTGGTCTGGCGGCATCCAAGATTGGCAGGCATTCTGATGGGTCTGCGTGGTAGGGCAGAATGGTATCGATTGTATGAGAAGGATGACAGCAATACAGAAGATAGCAGGTACAGAAACCGTTAGTGGTTTGTATTGCGGCATTTTAGGCCTAGGTGACGAATGGAAGAACTAGGTGTCACCGAATTGGAGTGGTCGGATGCGATGTACATGCAAGCATGTCACCAAGGGTGCGATTAAAGCGTTCCGTAGTACCATTGGTTTACGGGTGATAGGCGGTGCATGTGCGATGAACCATAGCGCATTCAGCAAGCAATTTTTCAACTACTTCAGACAGGAAGGCGCGGGCTCAGTCGCTTAGGAGTTCAGGAGGGCCTCTATGACGAAGCACAAAACGGCGCAGTATAAAAGTGGCGATTTCCTGCACTGTAGGAGCTGGGAGGGCAGCAGTCCTCCATAGCGTGTCAAGTGGTCGACGGGAACTATAATCCACCGGTTGCCAGACGTAGTCAAAGAAAGTGGCCCATACACTGTCGACATCAACATGATCAATGGGTTGAGATGGGCATGGCAGGGGCTAGAGTCCACCTGCTGAGAGGTGCGGTGGAGGTTTGCGTTGCTGACATTCACGGCAAGAACGGATGAAGTTCCGAACGAAGGTGTACATCCACCGGCAGTAATAGCGGTGCCGAAGTCATTCGTACGTCTTACAACGCCGGCGTGGCCACACTGGGGGTCCGAGTGAAAAAAGGAACATATCTCTGGTCTCAAGGCTCTCGGGATGACGAGCAACCACGTACGTCCCTCTGCGGCATAGTTGCGTCGGTACATGTGATGATCACGAATCGCAAAGTGGGGAACTTTGCGCCGAAGTGTTCGAGAGGCCGGAACTGTTGAGGTATCCGAGAGAAGGTCGAAAAGGGTTGTAGTGCACGGGTTATTGTGTTGTTCGGCAGCAATAGTGTGAAAGTCAAGAGACGACAACGTGCGCTCACAGTGACCCGCGAGTGAGCTCTGGCGAAAGCGGTGAGCGGGAAAAAGCGTCAGCGTCGGAATGCTTGCGCCCGGAAATATACATCACGCGTATGTCGTACTCCTGGATTCGCAGGGCCCAGCGTGCGAGGCGGCCAGAGGGGTCTTTTAAAATTGAAAGCCAACACAGTGCATGGTGGTTGCTCAATACGTCCAAAGAGCGGCCATATAAATAAAGGCGAAACTTGCCAAGCAGCCAGACAATGGCCAATCACTTGTTTACCATGACGCTGTAATTGCTCTCCGCCTTGTCCAGCATGTGGCTCGCATAAGCCACGAAGTATCCGGCGTGGCCAGGATGACGCTGTGCAAGCCCAGCACCAAGGCCTACACCACTTGCGTCGGCATGAACTTCAGTAGGAGCTCGAGGATCAAAATGGCGTAGAATAGGAGGCGTCGTGAGAAGATGGCGCAAGGTTGTTAGTGCATGGTCATAGGCAGATGACCACGATGAGAGGTCATTGGCGCCACGAAGCAGTTGCTTGAGAGGTGATAGGATGGATGCCAAATTTTGAACGAAGCGCCGGAAATAAGAGCACAAGCTGATTAAGCTGCGAAGTTCTTTCATTGTAGTGGGCTTAGGAAACGCAGGGACGGCCCGCAATTTCTCGGGATCCGGAAGAATGCCATCGTTGAACACAGCGCGGCCGAGGATAGTCAACTTGCAAGCGGCAAAGTGACATTTCTTGAGATTAAGCTGCAGACCGGCGTTGGTCAAGTAGCTTAGTACGCGCTGAAGGCGGCGCAGGTGTGTTGCCAAATCAAGGGCGAAACCACATGTCGTCAAGGTAACATAGACAGGATGCGTAAAGACTGCGTAAAACGTTGCCCATCATCCTTTCGAATGTAGCAGGCGCGTTGCAAAGGCTGAAAGGCACGACGGTGAAGTCATATTAACTATCCCGCGTTACGAAGGCAGTTTTTGGGCGATCGGCCTCCGCCATCGGGACCTGCAGAAGCCTGACCGCGAGTCTAGTGACGATAAGACCTCGGAAACACGGGAGAAGCCCGTGGGCTCTGTGAAGGTTTAGCCTAATAACACCTCGACGGAGCATGTCGTCGACCTTATCTGCAATGACGCGGCGTTCCGTAGCGGATACACGATACGAACGTTGGCGCAGCAGTGAGTCGGAGCCAGTTGTCGATGTAGTGCTCGACTGTTGATGCGCGGCCTAAGAGGGCTTGTGCGAAGTCTAAAGAAGTGCGGCAGTGCTGCAGAATGGTATAAAGCTGGGATTGCTGCGAAGGTCTCAGATCCTCCACGATGAATGGGCTGGGTCAGGAGCGGTTGGATCAGGAGCAGAGAGGGCGCTCAGGTCAAAGACGGACATAGAGGACGCCTCGTTGGAGACGGAGACGATCTGTACAGAACCGACGGTCTCGATGTGGCCAAGGCTTCGTGACGAAGCTATGTGAGCGGGAATGAAAGTGGGTTATAAACTGGCATTGAGCTGAAACCGGCGGCGAGGTCAAAAGTAGCAGAAGGTATAGGAAGGGCTTTTCGGGAAACGAAGAGGTAGGACGCCGTGAAGAAGACTGTTCCATGGGAGATAACAGCACATGGCCCGGGAACGAGTGCTGAGGAGCACGGCCGTATATTGGTGTCTTCCTTGACCACATGTTTAGCGGAATAATGAGAATCAATGAAGGCGAGGTCGCTGAGCTGGTTGAGCTCAACCTCAGCGTGAGCGCAATCGATTACAGCGTTGTGGCAAGAGAGAAAATTCCATCCTAGAATAATTGGGTGGCAGCACGATGACAGAACAAACTCTATAGTGTACATAGCGTCTTCAATCATCACGCGGGCTGTACACGCTGCAGTTGATTCAATGAATTGAGCACTTGCCGTCCGAAGTGACAATCCAGAAAGAGGTGTCGTAACCTTAGAAAGTAATCGGCAAAATCTGGCATTTATAACAGAAACAGCTGTGCCGGTATCAACAAGGGCGACTGTAGCAACACCTTTGACAAACATGTCAATAACATTAGCAGGTAAGGAACGAGGACGTGGGCACTTCGAAACTTCCGCAGTTCTTGCCTCGGGAACTGCGTCGTTTAGTTCCCTTCGTCATTAGTTATGGGCCGCCGACGCATCGGTGAAAGCGATCGGCGACGCGGGGATGGCGAGCGGCGATAGTCGAAGCGAGGATGATCAGTCGGAGTACGAGTTGGCGGTGGGTCGGATGGTGGTCGGGGAGGAGGAGGACATGGCACGGGCTGCTGAAAAGGTGCGATCGCCTCATGGCTTGGCCTGGCAGCTACCGCAACATAAGTGAGCGGAGCGGCCACAAGCGGCTACTGGGGAGCAACCGGCAGTGCGTCGGCGAATGCCCCTTGAATGCCGTTGCGCAGAGTGGATGGGAAAGGATAACAGGCACCTGAGTGAAGGGTACCATGGCCAGCTGTCGTGTGACTTATTCACGGATAACGGCATTGATCCACGTGATCAGCAACGTTTGGTCGTAACCAATGACCAGGCTCTAGATCGACGCATCAGTTGTAGGAGGAGGCCTTGTCAAAGCTCGCTCCTTGCGTAGTTTGTCGTAGCTCTGACAGAGGGCAATAACGTCGGCGAAAGTTTTCGGGTTCTTAGCCAGTAGCATTTGGAAGGCATCAGCATCAATTCCTTTTATGATGTACTTAATTTGGTCTGCTTCCAACATGGTGTCGTTGACGCGCTTACACAGATTGACAACGGCCTCTATGTAACTGGTGAATGTTCCATCCGTGGCCTGTGCGCGTGTGCCCAAGCGCTGCTCGGCTCCGAGTTTGCGGACGGTGGGACGATTGAATACTTCAGTAAATGCTGTCTTGAACGCAGACCAGGTTCGGAAATCCGCCTGATCGTTCTTGAACCAGAGATTGACCACACCCGGGAGATAGAAAACGACGGTCGAGTCGAGTCGAGGTTCCCATGTGTTATGAGCGCTTACCCGCTCGTAGGACGCAAGCCAATCTTCAACGTCGTTGTCGTTCGACCCGCTGAAGATAGTAAGATCCCGCGGGCGGATAGTGCCAGCGCAGAGAACGGGTGGTGACCGGAATGACTGTTGGTAGGTGTCTGGCAAGGTGGCATGTAGCGTCGGAGTGCGGCGTTCCAGGATTGTAGAGTTGAAGGGTACCCAGCAACTCCACCAATTATAAAGCAGGTTAATTGGATGAAGGGCTGATGTCGCGTGGAGTGCTTCACCGAGCTCAGCCTCAAAGCTTGAGCATCTGCGGCGGTCAATGCAGTTGGCAATCCTGCTGCCTATGTTCTGGCATTCGTCCTCATTACTATATATATATATATATATATATATATATATATATATATATATATATATATTGTGCGCGCATTTTGGGCATCTCGTCGTCGTCATCTGTGCAAACGACGCATCATCTTGTGTGAGCGCTCTTTGTGCATATCGTCGTCGTCATCTGTACATACGACTCATCATCATCGTTTGTCTCGTGCGGTGCTTCGTCTCTGCTTCGGGCGGCTGCTCGGAAATAAAGGCATCGCTTCGGTCGACCTCTCACAAGTGGTGGAGTGTTCTTCGATTCCCACGTCCTCTTACTTTCCCGATTCCCCTGGAGCTCTGGTGTGGTAGTCGTTTGCTCTCGCCTGACACGGTGATGGAAGAAACCAACCCATCAACCAGTGCTGCTACCACCACTGCTCAGCCAGCTGGGCCTACCTGGACGGTGAACACCAAATACCGCGATTCTCCCGTCTTTGCCAGCCTCCGCGGCGACGACGTGGAAGATTGGCTCGATCACTACAGCAGAGCCAGCGACGTCAATCATTGGGACGACACGCACAAATTGCGGTATGTCTCTTTTTGCCTCACCGAAATTGCGAAGACATGGTTTTTTAACCACGAAAGTGACTTTTCGGACTGACCATCATTCAGCCAGCAATTTCGCCAGATCTTCGGCATGTCGTCTGGACGCTCCAAAATCGCAAAACAAAGGCTGGCAACGCGCATACAAGAACTGGACGAGTCCTATACATCCTACATTGAGGACCCCCTCGCTCTCTGCCGCCGCGCACAGAGTGACATGGCGGAAGCTGACCGCGTTCGCCACATACTGAAGGGCATCAACAAAGTCGCCTTTAATGATCTCGTCATGCAGAGCCCAAACGGCGTTGGTGATATTATCACAGCATGCCAACGTCTAGACACGCTCCAGTCTATTCGCCTGCCACGCGCCTCTTGCGACCCTCGTCTCAACGGTGATGCTGAGTTGCGAGCCCTGATACGCGCTCTCATCAGGGAGGGACTACACGGACATCTTTCGGGACCTGCGACTCTTGCGACCGTTCGGCCCGCTCCTTCTGGGTTTCGTGACATCATCAAGGACGAACTGGCGTCGATGACAAACGCCCAAATGGACAAGTCTACTGGGCCATGTCGTCAGCCAAGTTATGTCTCCACCTGCCGAAGCTTACCGCGACCCCCTAGCTTCGCTGGCAGCGAATATACTTCTGCACAGCCGTACTACTCTCTGTGGCGGTCGTCGCGCCCGGTTTGTTTCTACGGCGGTATTCGCGGCCACATTTATCGCTACTGCCGTCGGCGTCAGCAGGATGAAAGGCGGGGTTTGCTACCTTTGAGCGAGACAGCGCACCTAGGTTTGACTCCTACGTTCCCGGGCGTCACCCAGGTGAAAGGCGAGGCTACGCCACCTTTGAGCGAGACAGGACACCAGGGTTAGATTCCTACATTCCCGGACCGTACACAACCTCCTCTGGTCGACTCTTTAACCTTCCCAGCACATGGCTCGGGCATCCCGCTCGCCCCGGCGTCCCTCTCCTTCACCTTACCGCCGTTCCTCATCGCCCTTGCGTGCTGCTTCCCATGTTGTGGACATCCGTTCGGAAAACTAGAGGCTGCAGTTGTTGGAGGAGAAACTGCATCGTGCCGGACTGTCCTAATTCTTCCTGCTCGCCCCGCCTATTTGCTCTCGGTTTGTGTGGAAGGTGTTTCTGTCGACGCCCTTGTAGATACTGGAGCCGCTATTTCTGTTATACATCGTGAACTGTGCTTTCGTCTGCGAAAAGTGCAAACGCCGTATGTAGGTCCGGTCCTATGTGGTGCCAATGATGTTCCCATCTTTCCTACCGGACAGTGCACAGCTCGCGTTCTGATAGACGGTATTCGTCATCATGTGCAACTTGCGGTGCTTTCGACGTGCGCTCATCAGATGATATTAGGATGGAACTTCCTGTCCGCTGCTTCTGCACTAGTTTCGTGTGGCGACCCAAGGATTCACATCAGCGACACCGAGACTTATTCCGTTTTTGATTCCCCGTGTCCCAACCTCATTACAACAGCGGATTTTATTATGCCACCAGACGAAGAACGTATTCTTACCGTTGAGTCAACAGACATTGCCGACAGAGACGCATTGGTTGTACCTTCTCAGCGCTGCATTTATCGAGGACTCGCGATCGCTTATTGCTTGGTCCGGTTCTCGAGTGGCTATGCCAGCCTCACAGCCTTTAATACGACTCCTGAGCCACTACTACTGCCGAAAGGGTCTACTGTCGCCAAGCTCGCCGACGCTGTGTCGTCAGTGTTTCTCCTGCCACATCTTCCGCGCATTGTACGCCCGCAGCAGGCCACACTAGTGCTATTAAAGCCACTTTGAGTGCAGATCTCAATCCGGACCAGACCAATGCACTCCTCACTATTTTAATCAAGCATGAAGCTTGTTTTGACGTTTCTTCGCGAGGCCTGGGTCAGACCACTGTAACTACTCATCGAATTGAAACAGACGGCTCTCGCATCATTCGCCGTCGCCCGTACCGTGTCTCACCTTCGGAGCGAAAAGTTATAGAAGAACAAGTGAACGACATGCTGACACGCAACATTATAAGGCCTTCAGCAAGCCCTTGGTCTTCTCCTGTTGTGCTTGTTAAAAAAAGGATTGCTCTGTGCGCTTTTGCATCGATTATAGGGCGCTAAACAAAATTACCCGTAAGGATGTTTATCCAATGCCTCGTATCGGCGATGCTTTGAAAACCTTACAGGGTGCCGAGTATTTCTCGAGCCTCGACTTGCGATCCGGATAATGGCAGATTCCAATGCATGAGCCGGATAAAGAAAAGACTCCGTTTGCTACACCTGATGGCCTTTTCGAGTTGAACGTGATGCCTTTCGGACTGTGCAATGCACCAGCTACGTTTGAACGTATGGCAGATAGAGTACTGCGTGGCTTAAAATGGAAGACCTGCGTTTGTTACTCGGACGACATTGTCATCTTTTCATCGAGTTTCTCCCAGCACCTACAACGTCTAGACCAAGTTCTCGCGTGTCTAGCAAAGGCTGGTCTCCAACTCAATACTAAAAAGTGTCGCTTTGCAAGCCGAAGCATTAAAATATTGGGCCACGTCGTCAGTAAGCATGGCATCCAGCCTGATCCCGATAAAATGAGTGCAGTGCTGCAATTTCCGCCACCAACCACACTTAAAGAACTCCGCAGCTTTCTAGGACTAACGTCCTACTTCCCCCGCTTTGTCCGTGACTTCGCCACCATCGCCGCTCCTCTACACAAACTTCTGACCTCGAGCGCGTCCTTTGTGTGGTCGGGCGACTGTGAAGCTGCCTTCCAGACCCTCAAACGACTTCTCACGTCAGGGCCCGTGCTCCGTCATTTCGATGCAACCACCCCTACTATTCTACACACTGATGCCAGTAGGCCTGAAATTGGCGCTGTCCTGCTGCAGCGTAATCAGAAGTCTGAAGAGCAACTGGTGGCTTATGCAAGTCGTGCTCTTTCTCCTGCTGAGCGCAACTACACGATTACAGAACAGGAATGCCTCGCCATCGTGTGATCAATACAAAAATTTCGATCCTATCTCTACGGCCGCCATTTCACAGTTGTGACCGACCATCATGCTCTTTGTGTTGTGTCGTCCCTGAAAAACTTGTCTGGACGCCTCGGCCGTTGGGTACTGCGCTTACAGGAATATGACTTCACTGTCACGTATAGGTCCGGCAAACAACATCAAGATGCCGACGCTTTGTCGCGCTGCCCGCTGTCCCCAAACGCCCAGCTTCACCTTCGGTATGCACGTCACCATCTAGCCACGTCTCAGCACACGCCCAGTAGCCCGGGAAAGTCGGTTGCTCAGTTGACTTGCTTCCGTCTACTGACCTCGTCTCACTCCAACGTGGAGTGAGACGAGGTCCAACGCAGTGGACCATACTTGCGTACGCTGACCGACCGACTTACTGGCTTGGCACGACTCCCCAACAGCCGCTTAAGACGACAACTTTCACGTTTTAAGCTTCAAGGTGGAGCGTTATTTCGATCAATCTGCCATCCTTCCGGTAACCGATGGGTACCAGTAATACCTCGCTCACTTCGACTCCAAGTATTAGAGGCATTTCACGACGACGCGACGGCTGGCCACTTGGGCTTTCGTAAGACCTACGACCGCATCAAAACGCTTTGTTTCTGGCCGGGCCTTTCCACCTCTGTCGCCAAATACGTTGGCTCCTGCGCGTCATGCCAACACAGAAAACGCTCGACATCCCTTCCAGCCGGTCCTCTGCAGCCTCTACCCTGCCCTTCCACCCCCTTCTAAATTGTGGGCATAGACTTGTACGGACCCCTCCCACTCACGCCCGCTGGTCACCGCTGGATCGTTACCGCAGTGCATCATCTAACGCGGTACGCTGCGACAGCTGCTCTTCGCTCTGGTACTGCCTCCGAAGTCGCCGAGTTTTTCGTGCACGGTATCGTTTTGCATCACGGTGCACCTCGTGTCATTCTGAGTGGCCGTGGCAAGACGTTCCTATCGCATGTCCTTCTTGAAGTCCTCCAGGCCTCTGACACCACCCATAAGACCACATCAGCAAACAAATGGTCTTACAGAGCGTTTTCATCGAACTTTGTCCGACATGATGTCAATGTATGTTCGACCCGATCGCACCAACTGGGACACCATCCTACCTTTCGTGACGTTTGCGTATAATACTGCCGTCCAACGTACAACCAATTACAGTCCCTTTTTTCTTGTGTACGGTCGTGCTCCGTCTTTCGTCTTGGACACTACGCTCCTTTCAGCACCTGCTGCTCCATCCGAGTCTTTTCCTGAAGAATTTGCTGCTCGCATCACCCGCTGCCGTGAAATTGCCCGCGCCAACACCGCTACCATTCAGGACAAAAGGAAAATTCGCTATGATGTAACGCGTCGCGTTGCTTCGTTCCGCCCAGGCGACGAAGTTCTTTTGTGGACACCTGTTCGCGTACAGGATCTCTGTGAAAAATTTCTCCACAGATATCTCGGCCCCACACTGTTTTGGAAAGAACTTCGGCCGTTAACTACCGCGTCACTCCTGTCAGCTAAGCTACTGACCGCCGCCGCCGCACTACGGAAATCGTTTACATATCTCGCCTGATGCCCTACATTCGCCGTACCTCCCTTTCTAGCTTGTGATCTTGTTGTCCGCTTTCCTGAAGGGGGGGGGGGGGGGGAGTTAGTGTGAGCGCATTTTGGACATATCGTCATCGTCGTCGTCTGTGCAAATGACTCAACATCTTGTGTGAGCGCTATTTGTGCATATCGTCGTCGTCATCTGTACATACGACTCATCATCATCGTTTGTCTCGTGCGGTGCTTCGTCTCTGCTTCGGGCGGCTGCTCGGAAATAAAGGCATCACATCGGTCGACGTCTCACAATATATATATATATATATATATATATATATATATTATAAAGGAGATTTATTGAGGTCCGTAGCGACGGCCGGTCGTAGGATGCACCGAGCACAGTCCTCTCGCTCGAGCTTCTGCTGCGCGCTTGATGCTGCCGATGCTGCTGACTCTGCGCCGACGTTCGTCATCTTCCTTACAAGGGCCCCGTGGAAATAAAGTAGCCATCCTGGCGACTTAGTTGTCCGGAAGAACGATAGAAAGGTGATACGGCTTGAGGCGCTGAACGTGAACGACTTCACGGTTCCGACGACGCATGTCGGACGGCGGCGTGAGCGGCTCAACCAGGTAATTAACGGGTGATGTTCTCTCGAGAACGCGGTATGGCCCGTCGTACTTCGGAAGGAGTTTTGAAGCGAGCCCAGGCGTGTGGTGTGGCACTAACAACCAGACGAGGGCACCCGGAAGAAAATTGGGAGTCGAGTTCCGGGCGTCGTGAACGGTTTTTTGACGGTTCTGGTCGTCTGAGATGAATTGGCGGGCCAGCTGGCGACATTCTTCGGCGTATCTGGCTGTTTCCAAGATCGGCAGGCATTCGGATGGGTCCGGCCGGTAGAGCAGGATGGTGCCGATTGTGTGCGAAGGATGACGGCCGTAAAGAAGGTAAAAGGTGAGAATCCGCTAGTGGCCTGAGTCGTGGTGTTGTAGGCGTAGGTGACAAACGGAAGAACTAGGTCCCAATTAGAGCGATCAGGTGAGACGTACATGGCATGCATGTCACCAAGAGTTCGATTGAAGCGTTCCGTGGTACCGTTAGTCTGTGGGTGATAGGCAGTGCATTTACGATGAACAATAGCGCATGCAGCAAGCAGTTGTTCGATGACTTCAGATAAGAAGGCGCGGCCTCTGTGGCTTAAAAGTTCACGTGGACCCCCATGACGAAGAAGAAAATGGCGTAGTATGAAATTGGCGACCTCCTGCGCTGTAGCATTTGGTAGAGCAGCAGTCTCCGCATAACGTGTTAAGTGGTCTACCGCAACGATCAGGGGCGTAGCCAGAAATTTTTTTCGGGGGGGGGTTCATCGGCCCGACCGGGGGGGGGGGGGGAGGGGGCAAGCGTCTGCTTTCCACTACGTGACGTGATCGATAATAAGTATCGGTAGTTTAAGCACACTCAATGCATGTATATCAAAGACATGGTACCCCCCCCCCCCCCTCGCGTGTGTGTGTGGCACTGTGTGCTTGTGAAGAAATTAAGTAAAAGCTCAGTAAAATACAGTAAGTACGGCACGTACAGTAAGCGTTTGGAGCAACCGTCTCTCATCGCGCCACTGAATGGACCAGTCTTTGAAAACGCATCATTGAGACGACCCGCCCGATCGGAGAAGACATCATTAATTGTTAATCTCCGTTAAGCGTAGATGGCGTCGTCCTCGTCGGGGCGAAGTGCGTTTCACAGGTCAAGGACGGCTATACATTTGAAAATGCACGTGTTACCAGGCTATACCTACTCCCATAGCAATAGCATGTTCGCTGCGTCTTTGCGCTAGAAAACTTAAATACGCGCAAAAACGTGTAATGCTTTTTTTACGAAGCTTTCGTCGCCTTACATTTCCTGCGGCAAGTGCATGGGCCGCTGTGTCTTCCGCTGTGTGCGAGCGTGCAGCCGTCATTTGCCTTTACGTCAACAGATTCAGAATTGTACAGAATATTTCACCGCACTGCATAGTTATGGCATGTGTACGCATTTTAAGTAGTGCGTGCGAGTCAGTTCTGCTTCACTTAGGCCGGTGCAAACAGGAAGTGGCCTTGTACCTCACAGAATCTCGACTGATTGGTGTACTAGTGATGCAGGAATGAACTCCGGTCTTGTTCAGTGCATAGTGCACATAATCAATTTCTCAGGACGCGTGAACTCCGACGAGAACTGTCAGCGCCTGCAACAAGAGTTTACTTACGCTGTACTGCGCACAGCAGTAATTCATGCTTGTCGGCTGTCTGTTTCGAGCATTCTGTTGCGAGTCGGTGGAATTTCACTGCTGTCATCAACCCCTTCGTGTGTACATTGCTGGTTTGGGATTCCACAACACAACAGCAACTACCAGCCTTTCGTAATTGCTGGTTTGGGATTCAGCAACACAACAGTAACTACCAGCCTTCCGTAGGGGCGCAATCGCAAACGAGAGACGTTTTGCGCTGCAGACTATGGCTACGTTCACATTTGGGAAGCGGCAAGCGGGTGGAGAGGCCAAAGCGGCCGGAAAATCTTTTCCGCGCATGTACAAGTTCACATTTTTTTTTGCTACCACCGCGGCCGCGCTGCCGCTTTCGTCCACATCCATCTAGTCTGCGTACGTTTGTCGGCGTGGTGGCGCTCATTATCGCATTATTTCGAGCGGTATGTTCATTCACTGACCCACCCGTCATCAAAAGTGATCATCTTGCGCAATTTCGCGTGTCATCTGCGACCTTCGGTAAGTTCCTCGTTGGCGTTCTGTAATTCTCCTCACACGGGCGCGGTAGCGCTGTGTCACAGGTTGCTGCCTATAGGCGTGATTATATTTCTTTAATAGCTTTTATTTACAAGTTGTAATAACATTTCATCATTTCGTATTATTTTCGGCGCCTCCAGGACACGAAAGCGGCAACGGGAACATCAAAGCTAAAACCCGGGCTGGCCCTTGTGTTGAGGCTCGCCGAAGCCTGCGCGTCCTACGTGAGACCTACGCTCCAATCTATCGTCGCGACGAGAAAAGCACCCCGCGACTTCTGCAACATACCGTGCACGTGCGAGGAGAATTATGGAGCGCCAACGAGGAATCTGCCTAACTATTGTCTTCCATGGAAGTGGAAGAAGAAATGGCTTTTATACTTCTACCTAGTTGTTTTCTAGAAATGGACAATGAATAAACGGAAGACAAGAAAACCTCGGAAACGGCAGTGGTGGGTTCGCCTGGCTTTGCAAAAGTGTAAGAAGTTGGGTCACGCCAAGGCTTCGTTGCCGCACCTCCTGTCGCGCGATGTTGAATACTATCGCGAGTATTGCTGACAGTACGTTTGAGTGCCACTCTTGTCGTAGAGCAAGGGGTGGTTCTTGATCGCGTCGATCAGCATTACAGCCCACACTTTTGGTGCCATGTTCAATGTTACGACCGGAAGTTTACATGCTAGTGTAGCTTCCGGTCGAGCAGAACGACTTTCCGCCGCGTTTCCGCTTCGCCATGGCGAAAAAATCGGTCTAAGACCAATTTGGCTCGCCGCCTGTTTTTCTGCCTGTTTTGCCGCCTAGGCGGGCGGATTTTTGCAAGATTTTGCCGCTTCCGACAGCTTCGAGACCAAGTTCCTACGCGAACGCGGCCTAACCGGCACCTGAAGAGAAGCGCCGGAAATGTATACCGGAAATTTCGACCACCTGGGGACTTTAACGAAAGTTGGTTCTTTATTCTATGCTTTAACGTGCACCTAAATCTAAGTAAACGGGCCTCGAGCATTTTCGCCTTCATCTAAAATGCGGCCGCCGCATTTGTTGCTTCATTTGTTGCGCATTTGTTGTTTCAGAATGCGGCCGTCACATTCGCGCCCAAAACCTCACAGAGTGTCAAGGCCTTGACAAACGATATGCAGACATGATTCGCTGTAAATTACCAACCCAAACGGAAGCGCCCAGGAATGAAAGTGTGAAAGTAGCACCGGTTTCTTGAAATATGTCAGCGCGAAGCGACGAGAGAAAAGGGTGGGGTAGTGGGGGGGGGGGGGTGCAAAAAATTTCAGGGGGGTTTGAACCCCCCCAACCCCCCCCCCCCCTTGGCTACGCCACTGGCAACGATGATCCAGCTGTTACCGGTAGGAGTCAACGGAAGTGGCCCGTAGAGGTCTACGCCCACGCGATCAAAGGGTCGGGATGGGCATTGTAAAGGCTGGAGTTCTCCGGCAGAGTTGTGCGGTGGCGCTTTGCGGCGTTGGCACTCATGCCAAGAGCGGACGAAGTGGTGGACGAAATTGTACATTCCCCGCCAGTAATAGCGGTGTCGAAGTCTTTCGTAGGTCTTGAAGACTCCCGCGTGGCCACACTGAGGGTCGACGTGGAACGCGGAGCAAATCTCTGATCGCAAGGTTCGCGGAATGACGAGTAACCATGTGCGTCCCTCTGGGTCATAGTTGCGGCGATACAGTAGCTGGTCTCGAATTGCAAAATGAGGAACTTGGCGCCGAAGCGTGCGTGACGATTGAACTTTCGACGTATCCGAGAGAAGGTCGAACAGAGATGCAGTCCAGGGATCATCACGCTGTGCAGCAGCGATAGTGTCAAAGTCCAGAGATGACAATGTGCACTCGCAGGAGGAGTCGTCACTGGCCTTCGGGGGAAGCGGTGATCGGGATAGCGCGTCAGCATCGGAGTGCTTTCGCCCGGAACGGTAAACCACGCGGATGTCATATTCCTGAATTCGCAATGCCCAGCGGGCAAGGCGGCCCGATGGGTCTTTTAGCGTCGACAGCCAACATATTGCTTGGTGGTTGGTAGCTACGTCAAAAAATCGGCCGTATAAATATGGGCGAAACTTGCCAAGCGCCCACGCAATGGCCAAACACTCATTTTCTGTTACGCTGTAATTGGCCTCCGCCTTGGTTAACGTGCGACTCGCGTATGCGACGACGTATTCTGTGTGGCCAGGTTGACGTTGTGCCAACACAGAACCAAGGCCTACACCACTTGCGTGAGTATGAAGTTCGGTTGGCGCTTGAGGGTCAAAATGGCGAAGAATGGGTGGCGTCGTGAGAAGACGGCGCAAGGTTGTGAAGGCGTCGTCACACGCTGGAGACCATGATCAGAGATCTCTAGAGCCACCAAGGAGCTGCGTGAGAGGTGATATAATTGACGCAAAGTTTCGAACGAATCGCCGAAAGTAAGAACAGAGGCCAATTAAACTGCGTAGCTATTTGATAGTGGTAGGTTTTGGGAACGCAGTAACAGCACATAGTTTCTCGGGATCCGGGCGAATGCCCTCCTTTGACACGACATGGCCTAAAATTGTGAGCTGACGAACAGCAAATCGCCATTTCTTCAGGTTAAGTTGCAACCCGGCATTGGTCAAGCAAGTGAGTACGTGCTGGAGGCGGAGCAGGTGCATTGCGAAATCAGGGGCGAACACCACAATGTCGTCAAGATAGCAAAGACAGATTTTTTATTTGAAGCCACGCAGAACATTATCCATCATTCTTTCGAACGTAGCAGGTGCGTTGCAAAGTCCGAAAGGCATGACGGTGAATTCATACGAGCCGTCTGGTGTAACAAATGCAGGTTTCGGGCGATCAGCCTCTGCCATCGGAACCTGCCAGTAGCCTGACCGCAAATCCAGCGAACAAAAGAACTCGGCTCCCTGCAAACAGTCCAGGGCATCATCGATGCGTGGTAATGGGTAGACGTCCTTCAGTGTGATCTTGTTCAACCGTCGAAAATCAACACAGAAGCGGATGGAACCGTCTTTCTTCGTGACGAGTACCACGGGAGAGGCCCATGGGCTCTGTGAAGGTTGAATGACGCCCCGACGAAGCATGTCATCGACCTGTTCTGCAGTGACGCGACGTTCCGTAGCGGATACGCGATATGGTCTTTGTCGCAGCGGTGAGTGAGATCCAGTGTCGATGTGATGCTCAACTGTGGATGCACGGCCAAGAGACGCTTGCGCAACGTCGAAAGAACGGTAGAAGTGCTGAAGGATTGCGAGAAGTTGAGATCGCTGCGAATGTGTCAGATCGTCGGCGATGAATGGGCTGAACACATCTGTCCATGCTGAGTCGGCTGCGGAGAGGGCACTCAGTTCATGAACGGCAGTAGAAGGCATTTCGTCGAGGACGGAGACAATTCGTGTCGAATCAACCGACTCGACGTAACCAAGGCATTCGCGGCGTAGCAGTGATAGCGGCGATGAAAGATGATAGTAAATGGGCATCGTGCTGACACTGGCTGCGAGGTCAAGAGCTGAAAAGGGCAAAGGAAGCGCTTTTCGGGTAACAAAGTGATGAGAGGGCATGAATAAGACCGCCCCGTCGGATATAGCACAACACGAGACTGGTACGAATGCTGAAGAGCATGGGGAATACAGGTGTCTTCTTTCACGAGAAGTTTAGCGGCAGGATGAGCATCGACCGAGGCGAGGTCACTAAGATGGGAAAGTTCAGTCTTATCCCGAGCGCAATTGATGATGGCATTGTGGTGTGAGAGAAAATCCCATCCTAGAATAACGGCGTGGGAGCACGATGAAAGAACTATGAACTCAATCGTGTATAAAACGCTCTGTATGGTTACATGGGCTGTACAAGCAGCGGTAGGGCGAATGGGTTGAGCGCTTGCCGTTCGAAGCGACAATACAGACAGAGACGTCGTCACTTTACCAAGCAAGCGGCAAAACCTGGCATCCATAACTGAAATAGCAGCACCGGTATCAACGAGGGCGACTGTAGCGACATCTTTGACAAACACATCAATGACATTGGCAGGTAAAGGAGGAGAACTTCGGCATGTCGCACTTGCGCAGTTCTTGCCTCAGGAACTGCGTCGTCTAGTTTCCCTCTTCGTTAGAGACGGGTTGCTGACGCATAGGGGAAAGCGATCGGCGACGTGGGGAGGGTGACCAGACAGGCTGCTGGAAACGTGGTACGGGCTCACTGTGAGGGCCCATTGCAGCAACCGCAGCATAAGTTAACGGTGTAGCCACGGCATCCTGCTGGTGAACAGCTGGCAGCACTTTCGTGACTTCTTCATGGATCACATTACGGAGAGGAGACGGCAAAGTGCTGGCAGACTCCGGAGTGATGGACACCAAAGATAACTGTCGTGCGACTTCTTCGCAGACGAAATCCTTGATTTGGGTTATCAGGGAGGCTTGTTCGAGGCTGGTGGTCAGGCTGCAGAGTGACGCCGCATTAAGTGTGGGATGTCGCCTTGTCAGAGCTCGCTGCTTACGCAATTCATCATAGCTCTGGCACAAGCTGATAACGTCACCAACAGTGCGCGGGTCCTTAGCCAGAAGCATCTGGAATGCGTCATCATCGATTCCCTTCATGACGTGCTTAATCTTTTCTGCTTCCGTCATGGCAGCGTTCACGCGCCTGCACAAATCGAGGACGTCTTCTATATAGCTGCTGAACGGCTCACCCGTGTCCTGTGCGCGTGTACGCAAACGCTGCTCGACTCGGAGTATCCTGACGGCGGGTTGGTCAAATACTTCGGAAATCGACGCCGTGAAAGCCGACCACGTTCGGATATCCCTCTCATGATTCCTGAACCAGAGACTGGCGACACCCGCAAGATAGAAGGATACGTAAGCCAGCTTGTCCGAGTCATTACATTTGTTGTGAACGGTCACCCGTTCATAAGATGACAGCCACTCAACAACGTCGTTGTCGTCGGTTCCGCTGAAGATGGGAGGTTCCCGCTGGCGAACGGTGCCAGCGCAAGGGACGGGGTGGCGATGGAAGAGTCTACTGGTCGGCGTCCGGCATGGCAGAGAGTAGCGTCCGCGAACGAAGTTCCAGGATGGTAGAGTGGAACGTTACCCAGCATCTACACCACTTATAAAGGAGATGTATTGAGGTTCGTAGCGACAGCCGGTCGTCCAAAACCCTCGGCTTTGTCAGGCGCCACCTGTATTCCGCAAACCAGGCGACCAAGCTTTTAGCATACATTACTTTAGTTAGACCGCAATTGGAATATGCCGCTATCATTTGGAATCCGGATCAAGAATACCTCAACAACAAACTCGAATCGCTACAGAATAAGGCTGCTAGATTTGTCATGAAAAAAATATTCTCGTTACTACAGCGTAACTGATATGAAATTATCCCTAAATTTATGCATGCTCAAAAAAAGAAGACTAGTTGCACTGCTATCTCATTTTCACCGACTATATCATAATCCCTCGGCATTCACAGAAGCCCATATTAAACCGGCCCTTCGCGTCTTTCCCCGATTAGATCACCCTTTTAAAGTGCAGCCAAAGTTCGCTCCTACTAAACTTATGCATCAGTCACCATTATTCCTTGCCATCTATCATTGGAACAGACCGCCAGCTGAAATCGCTTCCGAGACCAATCACGATGCTTTTGTTAGTAAACTGAAGTGCTGGATGCATACTAATAAATAAAAAGCCTTTCCACGACCTATATGTTTAGCTTCTAATTCAAACCTGTATTTGTGTATTTCAATCTTGTATTTGTATATCTCAATCTTGTAGCATTTGTGATCATGTATCTTGCATTCCGTGTAGAATTTCTTACTTTTACTTGCGGTGCTATGTATAATGTTCATTATTTGTTGTTGTTTTTCTCAACCTCCTATGTAATGCCTGTAAAAGGGCCTTTAGGGTACATGAATAAAAAAAAGATGTCTTGGGCGCATATAACGAAGTGTGGCGAACGTCTCCGATCCTCAATGATTGGAAATCACCTGTGGTTATACCAGTCTTAAAGCGTGGCCGCCCTGCAAAACACCTAAAGTCTTACCGGCCAATATCGCTAACGTCTAATGTTATGAAGCTGATGGACCGAATGGTACTGTTTCGTCTAGAAGGCAGGCAAGAGGAGCTAAATTTCTTTCCTGATGTCATGAGCGGCTTTCGTCGTCACCGTTCAGCCCTCGATAGCATAGCAGACCTCGTATCATCTCTAGAGTCTGCTCGAGAAAACAAGCACTCTGCATACATCTTCTTCCTGGACATACAGCAACCTTTCGATTCGGTTCCCCATAAGGCGATTATTATCGCCCTTATGAATGCGGGAATTTCGGGTCGACTGCTTCATTTCGTGCATAACTTTCTATCTGAGCGCCACATGAAAGTGCGTGTTGTAGGAGCAACAAGCGATTCTCGCCCTGTTAAGTGTGGTGTACCGCAAGGCAGCGTCTTGTCGCCGCTTCTCTTCAACAGCGTACTTGCTGGACTTCCAAGCCGATTGCCTCAGGAACCTGACTTTCCAATATCCATAGCAATCTATGCTGATGACATTGCACTGTGGATCAGCGGTCCTTCCCGCCACGGTCCACGTCTTCATGGAATCTTGCAGAGAGCTCTGAATGCAACTTCAGAGTACTTGGAGGAAGTTGGTCTGCAGATTTCACCTGCTAAGTCAGCCGCAATTGCGTATCATCCAAGGCAAGGGGCTCGCCGAAGCATGAGCCAGCTGTACCTCGGAGAGATACCAGTACAAGGGGTACAACACCACCGCTACCTGGGCGTAATTATCGATGATCGCCTCTCTTGGCGCTCTGCCATTACCTCTGTGCGGCGCAAATCTCGGTCGCTGCTCAAGTATGTGACCGCCTTGATTGCTAGCCGGGGTGCAGGCTGCGACCAGACGACAGCACTTCATGTATACCAATCATCTGTCCTCTCTGGCGTGATGTATGCCTTGCCAGTCTTGAACGTGCCGCCAAATGTGATGTCGCAATTGGAACGGGACCATCGTGTTGCCCTCCGAGTCATGCTTGGCTTACCTCGTGAGGCGCAATCTGTTCCACTACTCATAGAAGCGCACCAGTTGCCCCTGAGCTTGCAAGCAGACCAGAGAGCGCTACACCATATCGAGCGTTTGCACCGAGCATCAGACGGCCAAGCACTGATTATTCGGCTGGTTCAGCGCCCGTTCTCTCGGATGGGGAAGATGGCGACATTGTTTGTGGACATTACTCGCAGTTCGGGAGACACTACTTCATTCACAACTCCGAAGAAGCACAACAAATGTTCCTTCCCCATTTATCTGTCAATTCCAGAAATACACAAAAAGTTTAGCCAGCCTGTTTCGGAACTATTTCAATTTGCCCAGTCCCACCTATTTGAAAAATTTGGAGGCTATATTAAAGTATTCACGGACGCATCTGTACACAGCGACGCCCAAGGCGCTTCTGCAGCTTTCTTCTGCCCTTCGACTGGCATCAGACGGGTGTTGAAAATACAACATCGAACCTCATCAAGAACTGCTGAACTGCCCGCGATTGATGTTGCTCTTAAGTACGTACATGAAGAGTTAAAAGCATTGAAGGTCGTCATCCTCACAGACTCCCCTACTGCCCTCAGCAGACTTAGACAAGATGCCAATACCCCAATTTTATGCAATATTCAAGAAACTTCTGGCAAAATTACTTCCTTTGGAGTGTACCTTCATTGCCCAGTGGATATCCTCGCACGTGGGCATCTCTGGAAATGAAGAGGCTGATCGCCTCGCTTCAAGTTGTGCCCACCACGAATGACTGCCCTGACATTTCGTGCATGTTGGAAAACGCTCGTCTCCTGATACGCCGACACCTCCTAAAGCAGCACCCAGACCGGCGTGTTGCAGACGGATCGTTCCCTCCCCGTGTTCGTGGTCGAGGCTTGCCCCGTCGTGCTAGAGCACTGCTATATAAGTTGAGGGTTGGGTCTGTGTTGGTGCGCGAACGCCTATACCGACAAGGACGTGTGGACAGCCCGTCGTGTACATTTTGTGGCTCCTGTGAGACACTTGAACATCTCGTTTTAGAGTGTCCCGCATTCGTTGAGCAGCGCGCATTGCAAATTAAGGAATATGGACTTACTGGACTGCAATATGCGACCCTTGACGATTGCCTTTTTCCAAGAGGGTGCGCTTCCAGACGTGATCAGGCCCATCGAGCCCTGCTAACTTTTCTTAAAGACACTGACTTGGCCTCCCGTTTAAAGTCATTATTTGTATTTTGTTTTGTTCTGTCTGTATCTCCGTCATTTCTTCATTTCCTCTTCTTTCCTCGTGCTTCAAATTCCTATATTCCCTCCCCCTGAAAGAGTAGGTAGGCGTTGTGCCCCTCTCGGTGGCAGTTGTCAGCTTGCTCTCTCCCTATTTCCTTCATGTCCTTGTGTCAAACCAAATAATAATAATAATGTATTACTTAACTCGTGCCGTCGGTGGCTGTCGTACTTGAAAACTCCACAGTTGCGCGCCGGCGCTTGATAGGTTCTCCTCCTCTACGCAGCTGGCGGCCGGAAACCCTCCTCACCCACAGCTGGCGCCTCCGCGCGCACCGTTTCTCGCCAGTGCAAATCCAGCTGCGCTATGGGTAGGCCGCGCGTGGTCCACTCTGCTGAAGAGGCGGCAGCCTTCAAAGAACGACAACGGGAGCGGGCCCGTGAACGTGCGCTAGCTCGCCGAAGTATACCTAAGTTTCGGAAAGCCGAAGCGGAAGGGAAACGACAACGCAGGACCGATGAAAGAGTTCGACAAGCTGAAGCGCAACGACAACAAACGAAATGCCCAACCCTTGACCAACCACAACCCAACATTTCACAAGGGATTGGTTTACAGGTTCACAGGACAAGCTTCGCGTGCGCCCCCTGTTCCCGGTAGTGGAGGGTTTTTAAATGTTTTCTCTTCCGTGAACACAACACGCTGAATGACTTCGTGGAGCCGGCCTTAGACGAAACAGTCCAGGAGCATTTCATCCAGGAAACTTTCACCACGCTTCGAAGTTCAGCGAAAAATTCGGCAAAGGACTCACCGAAGAGCCGAAGAGGTTTTGGGACGTGGAACGATCGGCTCCCGCTTTTTAGTTTTCGGCCAGAAAATCTTCTCGCATCGCTGTGATTTTGGTCTCAATTGACGTGGGAAGTTGTGACGCTTTTGTGGATACCAAGCTTTTGTGGGCGGGTTGATTTTCGCCGAAATATTCCTGTGCTGGATTGCTCGGCCTAACGGCTGGCAGGCCTAGCGCGGCGAAGCGCCGACGACTTCTTCGTTCTTCGACGGCTGCTATATGGGGCGGCTTCTATGCAAGTAGAATATTTCGACTAGGAAATAGGCTGCAAGATGGACAGCAGAAAAGCGAAAAAGGCTGGTCGGGTCGCCCCTTCTAACCCGGCCTCACAGCAAGGAGCCCATGCTGCCGCGGGGCAGGTGAGCCCACGTGGCCCGTTTTCTAACATTATGAATCGGGTAGTAAAAACTTCGCGCGTGCCTCCCATGCCCCAGGAACATATCATAACTGCGCTGCGCCCCAGAGGTGGCTTGAATTTGGAGAAACGTGGTCCCACTTCAGTGGGCAAAGCAATCATGCAATCAAAATTAATGAACTAGCAAACAAGTATATTCCGAAAATAACATTCCGTGAGAATCATCAGAACCCTTGGTTTAATAACAATGTAAAGAGGTTGGAAAATAAGAAAAAAACTACTTTTTCGTAATGCCAAGCAAAATTTAAGCCCAAGTTCATGGTAAAAATACTACGCCGCTGAGAGAGAATACTCACGTGCTGTCCGCAATGCCAAATGGCCCTTTTTCAACAATGACTTACCTAAAATGTTAACAGACAACCCCAAGAAATTTTGCAAAGTTATCAACCCAGGGAACACACGCACTATAACTCTTGTTAATAATACGGGGGAAATCATGCCTGAAACTGAGTGCGCACTAATATTTAACAATGCATTTTCGTCAGTATTTTCTAAAGATAATAGCGTTCCATTGTCTAATGTCCCCTGCAACATAGCTTCTAGCATGCCGAGCGTGGTGTTTTATCCTGATGGTGTTTTGCGCATTATTGAAAACCTTAAACTTTCATTCTCAGCAGGTATAGATGATATAAACTCTAAACTGCTAAAAAATACAAAATATATTTCTTCATAATTTTTGTGTCTTATATTCTCTCAGTCACTTTCTACAGCCTCCATGCCTCACGACTGGAAGGTGGGGAAGGTCGTTCCCATCTACAAGTCTGGTAATAAGAACACACCGCTAAATTATCGACCAATCTCTCTCACTAGCCTTCCGTGCAAAATCATGGAACATGTCATCTACTCCCTGATCATGAATCACTTGGACGCCAATCAATTTTTTCATTCGGCACAGCATGGGTTCCGTAAGGGCTTCTCTACCGAAACGCAACTAGCTTTGTTTCTGCACTACTTGCATGTAAACCTTGACTCTAACCAACAAACTGACGCTATTTTTCTGGACTATGAAAAGGCCTTTGACAAAGTTTCTCACCGCCACTTACTACTAAAACTTTCTTCTTTGAACTTGCACAGTGACGTACTCAAATGGCTCGAAGCATTCCTTACTGATCGCTACGAATTCGTTTCTATAAATGACAAATCATCCACTCTTCTCCCTGTAACTTCTGGTGTCCCGCAGGGATCAGTTCTCGGTCCTCTTCTCTTTTTAATTTATATTAATGACTTACCCCTACATGTATCTTGCAAGATACGAATTTTTGCTGATGACTGCATGATTTACCATCCAGTTTCTAATGCTACTGACGAAAACACCTTACAACAAAGTCTTAACAACGTGCAGTCTTGGAGTGAACAATGGTTAATGACTCTTAATCCCAACAAATGTAAACATACATCTTTTACCCGCCGCCGTAACCCTTTCCTGTCCTCTTATACAATAGTAAACGTTCCCATAGAATCAGTAGAATCATTTAAGTACTTGGGCGTAACACTTTCTCATGATCTCAGTTGGGGTACGCATATTTCCAAGATACTTTCATCAGCAAACAGAACTTTTGGCTTCATGAGACGACACTTGCGTGACGCCCCGCAGAACGTAAAACTCCTGGCTTTCAAATCCCTTATCAGACCGAAAGTTGAATACGCATCACCCATCTGGAATCCATATCAAGTCTATCTTGTTAACGCGCTCGAGTCCTTTCAAAACCGCGTCGTCAGAAACATCCATTCATCATACTCATATGACGTAAGCGTATCATCCTTAAGAGCAAAATCTGATCTCCAGCCCCTTGCACGTCGTCGCGCTACAGCCAGCCTTTGCCTCTTTCATAAGTTTTTTTACAGTTCCCTAATTCACGAGCCATATATCACACCAATCACACCACCCGCACGCATATCGCTACGAACTGGGCACCCATTACAAGTCTTACGGCCACGCTCCCATACAACTACCTTTTCTCCGTCTTTTTTTTCCCGCACAGCATCAGACTGGAACGCCCTTCCCCACCTAGTCGCTGAAATCATTTGCCCGACATCGTTCTTCGAAAATGTATCTTTGTTGGCTGAAAAATAATCAGCTTTTTTCACCACGTCATTTTTCCCCCTTCTTTCTGTTTTTATGCACTTGCGAAATGTAGCTTTCTTGTAGTTTTCTGAATACCTGTGTTTCTGTTGCATCAGCTGTACCCACCCCTTATGTAATACCCCTAGCAAAAGGGTCTTTAAGGAAATAAAACTGAACTGAACTGAAACTGAACTGAACAATCACCGAGGCGGCAGGACTAAGTCTGGACCAAACGATGGATGATGTAATTGTCCAAACGTTATTCAAAACATTTGGGTGGCCAGAACCCCCCTTAGAGAAAACACAGAAAGATATGTGCACATCAACATCTATTACCCTGGCTGGTAAGGTCTACAAAGTCAACGCCTATGAAACCGATTCTAGCGTACGTTCAAGGGGCTTATTAGAAATGTGGACATTGCCGACGTGCCTGCAGCCCTTGAGAGAAAGATTTTCGACGACCTCAACCCGCTCGTGTTTGGCGTCAAAAGAATCAAGAATTCTGGATCAGTTATCATCGTATTCGGCGGACTTCTTGTGCCGAACTTTGTGATATACTCACTTACCTTGGTGCGCTGTTTTCTATACCGCAAACAATTTGATGTATGCTACACTTGTGGCAGAATTTGTCATCGAGCGGACGTCTGCCCGGCGTCTGGAACTACGAAATGTGGGGGCTGTGGTTTGCGTAACCCAAGTGCTTCGCATGCGTGTCAGCCAAAATGCAAATTGGGCGGTGGTTTGCATAAAAGGGCTGGCAAGGTGAGCAAACAGCGGTACTTAATTCCATACGTGGTACGTGTGCGACGTCAGGAGCGCGCGAGAGAAGAGCGTACGAAGGCAATGGTGGCTGAATAGCAGCCGCAGGTGGCGCGCGGTCGCCCCACATCCAGGATGCGCTATCGCTAGCGCAGCCGCTCCCTCTCCCGGCACTGTGTTTCATCAAGACAACGAGGATCAAGCAGAAGCAGGAGTCGCTCCCGCTCCAGGGGGCCGCAGGTGCGCTTCTTGTCTGGTGGAGGCTGACTCCTGGGCTGAAAAGGTCAAAGGCAAAGAGAAGGGCACGGCCCAGCTGTCTTGATGATACAAAAGATAACTGGTAAATTGGGGAATGCTCTACGAGTGTTTCGACGCATTGTCAATAGAAATAGACGTATGAGCGAGGAATGTGCCATTTGGCTCAACGCTTTCCTCCTTTGTCATATTACTTATGTTGCAGCTATGCTCGATTGGAAAAAGCAGAAGAGAAACGCCTCGCTACCACAATCTGTCGAGTCTTCAACGTAGCCCTGGGGCTACCGTTCAAAGCATCCACCGAGCTCTCTTCGAAACTAGGAGTACACAATACTCTAGCTGAAATCGCGGAGGCTCAGCGCACAGCTAAGGTCGTCCGGTTGTCAGGCACCAGGTCAGAGCTGGCAGGGACATCCTGATCACTATGTGCATTTTTACTGAAAGCGAAAAGGATAACGTCAGACATCATAGCAAAAAATCAGGGACGCGATTGTGGTTCGTCCCTTACCCAGGAACGTCCACCCCGTTCTTAACCAAGGGAGAAGGCTCGCCCACGCGAAGGCTCTTCTTGCCGAGGCTGCTATGGATTCAAAAGAAGCAGCCTTCGTAGACGCCGCCCAGGTGTACGAAGTCGCGAAGCTTTTTTGGTTGCCGTAATAGACGCCCAGGAAGGAGTATTCAACGCACTCTCTGTTTACACCAAGAATCCGGAGGTGGCCGAAGAAATGGCCATTCCACTTGCTCTGCTATATCCACAGCACTCGGTAATCTATAGTGATTCTAGGGCCGCCACTCGCGCCGTTGCTAAGGGAGTGGTAGATGCGAAGGCTTCCAAGTTACTCGAAGGTAGATCCATTTGTCTTCACTCTATAGTCTGATTCCCAGCCCATATGGGCGATTTCGAGGGAGGACAGCGGTACCTTAACGAATCCGTTCATAGGGCCGCGCGGTGGCTTGCCAGCCGCGCTCCCCTGCAGATCCCCTCGTCTCCTCCTAAGGCCTTTAAAGATCAACTTCAGACATATAATGAGCTCACCAAGCACTTTTATTTAGGACGTTCAGAATTCCCTCTTCCCAACAAGGGACTTAACAGGGCGCAGTCAGTCACTGTCCGCTTGCTACAGACGAACTCGTACCCTAATCCTTGGCGTATGAGCCGAATCGGCCCAGACTACAACAGATCATTAAATTATGCCCAGTGTGGTAGACATGTGAACTGGGGACACATGTTGTGGGGATGCGCGGCGCAGGCCCCCTATCTGGAGGACAAGGACAAGTGGAACGACGCTCTTGTACCCTGAACGGCCGCGGTATTAGCCACTCCCGAGATTCCGCCCGGCACTATGGCTCCCCGGTATGAATAAACCGGGGCCACGGCGGCTACCTCTACGCGCCGCCTCCCACAAAGCACAACAAGGTTGTCCTTTGTGGGACCACAAAGACCACAAAGTTCAGTGGTCTTGTAGCAGCGAGCTACAAGACCAACTCTGGGCTGTCCGGAAGGCCTGCGAAGCAGGGGAGAGCCCAGGGCTCCCCGTCCCGACCTGGGAGGTGCCCTCTACACCTTGACGAACAGTCGGGTGTCCTTCAGGACCCTTTTAGGAAGTTTCACCCCCACCACCAACACTGAACACTTCGCTCATCACCGCTTGTAAAAATTCGCACGCTCTGCAATGAAGGTCGGCTGCGATGCTAGGTGATCGCCCAAGAGTTTCAGAAGATTGTCGAACTCTCGTGAGGCCGGTGCGTACGGTGCCGTTAGCGATTTGAGCAGCGTATAGGTTATGGCGCCGATGAGACTTAGAAAGCGGGGACCTTTTTTTCAAGTGGTACATCGAAGAACAAGAGGTAAGCCTTCAGCCTTTCCTCGTACGAGTACCAGTCATTCGTAGTCTCGTCGAAAGCTTTGTGGGCGGCGGCGCGTAGAGGTAGCCGCCGTGGCCACGGTTTATTTATACCGGGGAGCGATAGTGCCGGACGGAATCTCTGGAGTGGCTAATACCGCGGCCGTTCAGGGTAAGTGCTAGCCTGTTCTTTTCACGCGTCCCCTGCACGTGAGCCGTCCTCTTCTTCACTGGCTCTGGAGGCGATAGTCGCGCCGCTACAGGGCAACCCTCCTAGTGTGAAATGCGATCAAAACATGTGCACAAGGCACGTGTATCCGTAGCATCCGTTAAAAAGTCCTAGTAAAGTCTGTCATGCGTTGAAGGGCACAAATAGCTCTCTGGTGATCATGGCTGAGAGTGTCATGACATAGGGTGTATTGCCTTGTGCCTTGAGGGCGCCGTCTTGCGTGGTCAACATCTGCACGCCCAGTGCGGTGCAGCTCGGCAAGAAGAGTTGAGACATACTGGCCGGTTCTTGGCGCGTGCCGAGAGTTCTAGCGGCTGAAGGGAACAACGCTGAAGACAGTGTCATCTAACGGCGTGCAACGGTGGCAGTGGCGGAGAACTGCGAGTGTCGCTGTGTCTTGTTGCCCTTGCTAATTCCTTCTGCGTCACTATTTCAGGTGTAGGTACGGTTGTGCAGGGTGGCGTATTGCGATGATCAGCAAGACGTTGGTCTCGAGATGGCGTGTTCAGTCCGGCTGCTGCTCATTTGTTGCGTAATTTGGCAGCGCTTTCGTCAAAGGGGCTACGGAAAGCAGATTCTTCCATCGTTGGTAGTGTCGGGTTCACGCAATCCGAGAGAGGTGTACCAAGCCGCACCGCTGCAGTGTGTTTGTGAGCGAGGCTTATCTACAGTGATGTTGTAGTACGAAATCACGACCTGCCGCAGGTTCTCGTAGATGCTCGGCCCTGGTAAAAGTTGGAGCTTCGGAAGAAGGCCGTCTGGCAGCTCAAGACTTGCGTGGAGATTCCGCAAGTGTTGGTCACTCACATGTTGTCGTAGAAGTCATTCTCGAGCTAAAGAAACCAGGTGGCAGAGTTTCTCCTGCAAAACTTCGGTAGGCCATGCATCCATGGAAGGTCCGAGCACACAACATTCGGAAGGCTCGCTTGCTACTGCTTGCGGCGAGACCTTGAATGCCAGTAAAAAATTAAATTGTGGGGCATTACGTGCCAAAACCACGATCTGATTATGAGGCAAGCAGTAGTGGGGGACTCCGGAAATTTCGACCACCTGGGGTTCTTTAACGTGCACCTAAATCTAGGTGCACGGGTGTTTTCAGTAGCATCAGATTTGCGGTGATCACACAAGGCATCGCGAAGGTTGTGCTTGTGGCGCCGCCGTGCCAGCGAGACGAGAATTTGCGCCTAGTTAAACCGGTGGGAGAGCCTCTGAATCGGCGATGAGTGAGGTGCCCACTGAAAGGAAAGTGGATAGCTTGCGGGAACGTTCAAGGAAAAGGAACGACGGGCCGTAGGGCAGCGGAAAGCGCTCGCGTTTGGCGAAGAGTCGTCGCGCAGCTGCCTTATAAAAGGGGAGGAGATTCACGGACCGCTAGATCTCGATAAAAAGAAAGGTGTGGCCTGTCGGGTCAGGTGGGCTGCAATGGCAGCGAATGCAACAACCGTAGTAGCGTTTTAGCCCGCTTGGCTGGGCCGAACGACGCTAGCTGACGGGGATGGGGCGCGTCGGCTTCCACTGGCGACGGCGTTCTAAGTGCGTTCCTTGTGGAGTACTTCGAAGGCAAGATGGACGGTGTCCCTAGGGTGTGTCAGCGTGGATTGCCTTCGTTTTCCTTGCACAACGACGTCGTCGTAAAGAACTTCACCAGTCCGTGCCAGCCACCTTCTCGGTTGTGCCTTCAGCTCTGCGGCCCGGTGTTCTTCATACCCTTGATGATCATCCGACCGCTGCTCACCTTGGATTCTCCCGTACACGTGCCAGAATTCAGATGCAGTATTACTGGGCGCTCCTGGCCACCTGACGTCGCCCGTTACGTCAATACATGCCGAGCCTGTGGGCGACGCTATATAGCACCAACAAAGCCAGCGGCATTGTTACAGCCAATCGAGTGTCCTTCCCGATCATTCAAGCAGATCAGAACCGACTTACTTGGACCTTTTCGGACGTCCACATCCGGAAATAAGTGGATCATCACTACGTTACCCTGCCATAGGGTGGTACAGCCGAAGTAGGAAAATTATTTGTCGAAACATCCTGCTGCGACATGGTAACATAGGTGAACTGAATTATAACATTCCATGAGCACTTGCATGGCCGCATTACAAGTTTCGCTGTAAATTTCAGGCGTTAGTAAAGATATTCGAAAGAAAGGAGTTCTGTTCGGTGGCAGGAGATAAAGAAAATTGTAAGTAAACTATTTTAAGCTTGCTGTGGCTCATCTACAGTTAAGCTGCATTGAGGAATGAACTAGTGCATCGAAGTATCTCAAGATACAAATGGTGAGTATCGTATTGGAAACAAATAATCCATTGGTATCTTGTATCTTAATCAGAAATACTTATGGCCTCAGTATCTTATAACGATATCCTGATATATTTCCAAATGATCATTGCTGAACCCTGCCACCCACTTGCAAAATAACAAGCTTCCCAGTTCGAATGCGTCTTTTGAACTAGCAGCTTATCGCCAGCACACGTGGCCAATGGCAAAAAGAATATTTTAGACATTTCTTGATCTAGGAACCTTACTTAGTTCCTTGTCGCTTATAGCAGTTAGGTTCAGTCATGCAAGAACAAAAGTGTCGATTATCTTGCAGCAGTGAGCTCAATTCGCATGACTTAGATTTAAAAGAAAATCTTCATGCCGCGCCTGTTTGTTGCATGCTATATTTATGAAGTACCTAACAGAGCTGGCTAACATACCGTCGCCATAATGGAGCTAAACTTGAGCCAATCCTTATTACTTTCTCTTTACAGGGAAGCCGTCTATGTCTAGGATCTGGTATTTTATGGCGTCCGCATGGAAAAACTCTCCCTAAAAAGTGAGAGTGAAGGAGCCAAAAACAAAAGAAAACAGATATCGCCGCTCGCGTCGGGGCTCGGTTTAACGGCCACCAGCGTCTAAAACGATGTGTCTATTTTAATGTATGACGTAGTGCGTGACGTAGTGTGCGCCTGATAAGGTGACCAAGGGGAAAAGGTTCGCGCCCGTCAGCGCAACCGCACCAACATGCTGGTGCTACTTCTCACGTGTTTGTCATCGTCTTCTTCCACAGCTGGCTCCAGTTGCCGCTCATCATTCCGGCGTAGAATTTCACTTCCCTTCTCTAATCGTAATGGGGAGGCCGCGTTTACGGGGGTATGAGCCATTGCTTCAGGGGATATGTCCATCTTACGTGACCGACAGATTTAATAACAGAGGTGATACGCGAATGTGTGTGGGTACTTATTGTCACGATAACCACCGATCAGGACAATAAATGTCTTAGTACCTTTGTTCAAAATACAGTGCCACCTCTATGTCGTGCGCTAAACAGCTTTGCTGGTTATCGACCTTCACAGAGTGAAATGGCTCAATATTTTTTCTAAAAAGAGTGTGCTTTGCGTATGATTCCTTAAATTGTGAAGAAAAGTGAGTGTGGCCAACATGAAAGATTTTAAGCCTGAGCGAAGCCGTCTGGGTCTGACTTCTAACCTAAAAAATTACCGTAGCTTGCACTGGAGGCGCAATGCTAAAGAGACAGCGGAGCTGATGGGCACCTTTAGCTAGTCCTGGCTTTTGGGCTAGGCTAAGCACTACCGAGTCATCCCCATCATTTTCCGGGATTTATTGATTATTGATCGATTATCGATTAGCTATTGATTGGCTATCGCAAAGTATTCACCACGTATTTGACTAAACTAAGCACTACCAAGCCATCCCCAGCATTTTCCGGAATTTTTGATTATTGGTTGATTATTGATTAGCTATTGACTGGCTATCGCTAGCTATTGGCCACGTATTTGGGCTAGGCTAAGCACTAACACCAAGCACTTAACAAGAACTACTTCGCACTTGGCGTGTTTTCGATATTAGAAAAGCGTTTGACTCGGTATGTCACAGTATACTACTACGAAAATTAGAACATTATGGTTTTAGAGCATAAGTACTTGGCTTTTTTCGTAGCTATTTAACGCATCGTAAGCAATACGTAGTAGCTAGAGGCAAATAATCTTCACTAAAGACAGTAAAAACAGGCGTTCCGCAAGGGTCGGTACTGGGTCCAATACTCTTTTCTCTTTTCATTAACGATTATCCTAGATCACTCAGATTTTCTAATTCTATCCTATACACGGATGATACAGCTGTAATAATTCCACCACAGTCACTACAGGAAACAGAAGAAATCGCTCAAAGTGAGCTGCAGAATACTTTAGCATGATTTGAAACTAACAAACTTATTTTAAACTCCAAAAAGACCAAGTATGCAGTATTTGCTTCTAACCGAAAAAGTACTCCTACTAAGTGCAACTTGTGCCTCGGAAACACACAAATTCAACAAATTAATAGTTATAAATATCTAGTAATAACTCTTGACTCGTCGCTGCACTGGGCTCCACATATTGAACAACTAAAAAAAATTGGTTTTGGTTGTTATACTATATTAAAGGCGCGGAAATACTTCCACCCCCAAACATTACGGCTCATTTATTTCAGCATTTTTCACTGCCATTTACCATACTGCATAGAATCTTGGGGTTTCACCTACGCCTCGTACATTGATCCTTTAATCAAATTCAGTAACGTGCGGTGAGAATAATTCCATCGGCCGCAAAGGACGCAGCCCTCTGCACAACTTTTTGCACAGTTAAATATAATGCCACTCATCCAAGCTCGGGACTATAACACAGCTATACGAATACACAGAATACTAACCACGAACAAGCCAGATCTCTCATCAATATTTATCAGGCCTCCAAGGGACACTAGACAAGCTGAGCAAAATAAATTCAACATGCCGAAAGCTCATAATGCATACGGTCAACGTTCCCTATCATTTGTCGGTGAAAAAATATGGAATGAAATACCCAGCTTAATAAGAAAACTTTCAAATGCTATTCCATCATTAAAACATCACTTCAAAGCGTGTATATAGGATTACCTACTTTTGCTTTTTGCTTTGGATTGCAATTAATGCTGACGTTTATGGTATGCATCCAAAACTAGCCACATAGGTTGAGGATCCAGATGATACTGTCAACCATTTTGTGGTACATTATGCTTGAATAAAGATTTCTTCTTCTTTCTTCTTTTCTACCAAGTCATCCCCAGCATTTCCCGGAATTCATTGATTATTTGTCGATTATTGATTAGCTATTGATTTGCTATCTATTGCTTGTCGCAAGGTATTGGCCACGTATTTGGGCTACGCTATGCACTACGAAGTCATCCCTAGCATTTCCCGGAATTTATTGATTATTGATCGATTATCGATTAGCTGTTGATTGGCTATCGATGACTGACTAAGCTTAAGTAGTCCCAACCATGCTTAACTAGACTTAGCCAGGCTCAGCTTCGGTAGTTCACAGGGGTATGTGCCATCGCGCTTGGACTCTTTCTGTACTACCGCCAGGGTCGACCTACATTCCTTCCGACGCATCACGGACTTACGGCCTGCTTAAACATCTCCTCTTTTAAAATGTAGTTTATGAGCATGTCTTGGTAAGTTCGGTTGGCTTCCATACCTATTATTGTGAATAATGTTATAAATAATTTTCATTCTGTAATTAGGTTTCTTCAGAAATCTGCATATTACTATTATTTTGGATGTTGTATTGGAAATATTGAATATGTCATTCACTTTAGTGGAGAAACAAGTACTCACGCAGACATCGTGCATGCAAGGTGTGGACGTGCTCACGCAGGTAGCTCACATAATCGTTTACATGACAACTGAAAAGATACCTTGTAAAAAGGGTCTGACACAAGCCAGCAATGTCACTGGGTTATTAGTCACTGCTCATCTGATAATTTGAAGAAAATTGAGTTTGTCTGATTCTCAAAGAACAACAGTTCCCCATTGCATTACTCTAATAGCACACAAGTTAACCGGTGCAGAGGCCACATTGCCTGACTTGGTTACCTGTATTCCTTATTCTTTATTTAAATAATGCCGACCCTAGAGGCGTATCTCGCGGCGATTCCCTACAGCCGCGAAGCCATCGCTAACACCGGGAGTGGTCACTAGGCGAGCTGAGCAATAATTAATAAAATAAACATGAATATGTCAGCAGTCGCCTAAGGATGATTTAAAAACAAGGTATAGTGTGGAAGTATGGAATTCCGCCATACTCTTCAACATAAAACCAATCAGATAAGCTTATTCGTAGACAACTTCAAAGACACAGGTGTAATAAAATACGCGCAAAGCTCTAAACAGATCGCTGACGAGCAAAACAAAAAAGTGAGCCCTCGTAGTCTGCCCAGAACACACAAATAAAAGAAATATCACTGATGTTCCTCAAACAATCCTTAGTAAATTATGCTGCAGCGGAAGATTCAAAATTCACATAATTTTTCAATGCTGTGAAAGTAAAGTAAACATATAAAATAATTTGAAAGCATGTGAGAATGCATTTTGAAAAGTGAAAGAAGTTTGGTTACCGTAAAAAAGCCATTTAGGGTTTGGCCGCAGCAGGCGAGATTCATTCCCAGAAGCAAAATGAATGCAAAGGCAGTCATTTTACTTTGTCTCCTCGGTATAGTTGGTTTTCAGAGATGCAAGTGTCAGACTAACCGATTTGGGATAGGCCAACCCATTTATATTCAATAAAAGGGTGACAGGTGGGAGCGAATCTCAAAGGTTTAACGACTTTATATGACGCATCTGAGATTGTGACGCATCTTGGATATGACGATCTGTGGTCGTCGACAACAGCTTCGAAGGCAGAGGGCTAATGAAATGCGTCTAGGTCTCTGAGGGAATTCCTGACGAGCGTAAAAGATGTCAACGCTCCGAATCTTGTAAAATAATGAAATAGTAGAGAATTCAATAACTTGAATGCCTTCGCACCATTTGTCATACGTGCATGGAATGTTAGAACAAATAACAAGCAGAATTCGCTTTCGTTAACAGTGTTTCATAGTACATGATTAAACACTACAGTCGTTTGCATCCCTTCGTACCCGACTTGTCATGACTTCAAGACAAAACGAAGGAACCATCAATGGGCCATCATAATAAGAATACGAATAATACGAATAATACGCCATAGGCCATAATACGCCATAGGCCATAATAGGCCATAATACGAATAATACGGCCATCATAATACGGTTCGAGCATGTTATATTAAAACGTATGTTGTTTAGAGAAACCGTAGTTTTATGTGTGTGTACGTTGTACGCAGAACAAGTTTTCTGATCTCCTTGTGTAAGGTTCACAACGTTGAATACATTACGCAAATAAATGTTGCGAAAAATGTAGAAATAACTATATTACGGCATGGTCAGCGCTCGGAAACTGCGCAGTGCGTGAAGGGGAACGCGGTATTGAATGGTTCTGGAATATTTTTACTACCTGAAATTTGTCACCATGCACCCAAATATACATTATGGCACCGCAGCGGTGAATGTTGCTAAACATAGTTGATATTCTTACTATACGCCTGCAAAATACCAAGACGCCTAAAAATTATTGATTCTCTTTGCAGACATGAAGTATAGAAAAACATTACTGGTTAATAATCCTTCGATTGTTATTTCTTGCTAGTCATCAGAGCAATGATAGTAAACTTAGACCCACAATCCCGCTACTATCAAGGGGTGTAGAAAAAAATCACCGCATATCCGCGAAGTTAATCATGATGAGTGGGGCGAAGCACTGGGGATCGTTATACCGTAAAATCACCCGTGACATTGCCCCACTCGCGCATGTAAATGCGTGACAACGCGGTGTACAGCATATACAATGTGTTTTATTGCTCATAACGCGCATATCGTGTTGAGTTCCGGGTTGGGTTTCGATATCATTATTACTGCTTTATGGACGGTGAAATGCAGAGCCAGCGGTTCTTCTAGCAGATACATCGTAAAGTTTGCAAAGACGAGGTCTATGCACGATCGCTTCGTGGTCGTGGGTTGCTTGTAGTCGTAAGAGATGCACCGTAAGAGAGCAGCTTGTTGTCGGCGTTGCCGCTTTGTCGCCGCTTCCCTCGCTCTCGCCTCCGGGGTAGTTCGCTGTCGGCGTTGCCGGCGAGCCGCCGCTTCCCGCGCCCTCAAATCCGGGTCCGCTTGGCGCTTTTGCTGCTTTGCCGATGCTGCCCGCGCCCTCGCCGCCGGAGTAGCTTGCTGTCTGCGTAGACGCTGAGCCGCAGCATGCCGCGCCTTGCGTTCGTCCATGGCAGAAAGAGATTGTGTGGTCTGGAACGCGCCATACACAGCAGCGCCATATCGTGTATAGACGTTGAGCCGCTGCATGCAACGTTTTATCCATGACAGACAGATGGCGTGGCAGTCGATGTGAGCACTGACGACGGCGGACGGACAAGACTAGACCCTAAGGAGCTTCGCCCCTAAAAAAAGGGCCCCAACTAAAAAAGTCTGGTGATGCGCACCCTTACCTACAGGCGTTGCTGAGAATTTGCAGTTTCTCGGCGCATGTGCGAGTATGTGGCGGAAACAAACGACAGCACAACACCCGACGCACAGACGCTGCAATACTAATTTTCATGCGGCCCAGTACCATCTGATAGATCCATCTTAATGCGTACGTTGGTTTGTGCCTTTCCCTATTGTACAACACAAATATCTTCGGAGCTTGACGCTATAAGCCATATCAGTGACTTCACAAGGAACTGGAGAAATAATCTGTCAGGGACCAATATGATTGTCAAAGCTATGCTGCATTGAATGCTGGCATGACTTACGGAGCGCAGCATCCAGACATTGTAATGCGATGCCCTTTTTACAATTTTTGGGCGGGCAGAGTCAAAAGGCAGGGGACACTTATTAACCCGTGGGAGGTACTCTCAGTGAACATGGCCTACAATAAATTTCAGCCTGAGATCCAGAATTGTAACCCCTCAGTTCCAAGCAATTCATGAGTGAAACTCAAACCCTGCCCAGCTTGAATAAAACATCTAAAATACTCCCAGGGGTAGGGAAACCGTCCTCTTTCTTTAAAAGAATTAAAAAGTCATCGACGTACCGAAACACTTTGAATACCTTCCCCCAAATAAAAGCCAAATTAAGCGCACTGTCAATATCAGCCAAAAATGTGTCGCATAGAATCGGAGCAACGCAAGACCCAATGCACACTCCTCTACGTTGCACGAAAGGCTGCCAGTTAAAAACACTAATTGTTACACTAAGATAACATTCTAAAAGCGTTAAATAATGAACCGACAAGCAAGCGGAGTTTTGGAAATCGCATTCGCCACTCTGTTCAATGCACTTCCTAACAGCAACTAAAAGCTTATCTTGAGGTACTGAATAAAACAAGTACTCAACGTCGACAGACAAGCCATAACCGATACTGTCGTTGTGGTTCACATAGTCAGTGACTTCTTCAGATTTCCTCACGCGGAAAGGTTCAACAACCGTGAGTCACTTAAGGCTCTTCAGTAAAAACTGACTAATATTCTTTTGCCAAGCCCCCCCCCCCCCCCTTCGCTCACAATGGTTCTGAAAGGGACCTTATGTTTTTTACAGAAAAGAAAACCTTCAGACTGTTCCCCTTACTATTTCTAATAGCACTAGCAATATCATTCAATTGCAAGTCCTTACAAAATTTGATGAACTTAGTCTTAACCCTCACTGCACTTTTTTTAAACAGCCACAAAGTTCTTGTCCACTGCCGCTTGGGTTTTTTCATTAAACATGCCTTTCGGTATCACAACAAATCCACCTTCCTTGTCAGCTTCTAGGAGAACCAAACTGTTCTGCCAAACTGAAAGTAACTATGTTAGACCAACTAGCCCAACAGGCGGTCCTTCCGGAACATATCACGATTTCTGCGATCATAGTTTTGTTCTTGCCTGGATCGTCTGTCTTTCTATACGTAAAGCTACTACTATGTATGGCTGCGCAACATGTCTATTTGTCTTGTTTGACGCATTACATACAGTGACGCTTGCTTAAATACGTGGATTTATTGGATACTTATGCATATATTTAAACATCTTGTTGCGAGGCTTTGTGTATACAAACAGTGCATTTTGTTACCAGTGACATTTTTGTGTCCTTTATCAACTTGTATCTTCGCACTTATATATTCCATTCTATTTTCGCATTTCTAATGTACATCTTGCAGAACTCCTGCTTCTTACATGTACTCACTGTTGCGACTATATTATCGGTGTAATTACAATACACGACCGGTAACAACTGCTCATGCGCAATCTATTGCAACGAAGGACAGCGTTATTGAGGTTTTTCTCTGGCGGTTGCATATGTACAGTAACGAGCAAAAGTTTGTGGACTAAAGGTATGGTATGATCGTATGATAAAAGTTTATTACGGTCCCTCGGAACGCGCGTCAGCACGTAGCGGGCCACTCCCACGTCGGTACAGAAAGGCCGAGCCTCTCTGCTGCCACGATTTTATTTTTTTTCCTTCGCAGCCTGGGCATTCCGGCTGAAATCCAGAGCGCAAGCCTACGTGCGCGTGATGGACCAATACAACGTATTAAGCCAATTCGGGGCCGTGCAGCTGCGTTTGAATGTATTTAAATTTTTTGCTGATGCCATGGTCTCCAAACTTCTGCTCGCGACTGTACAAAAAAGTAAACAAGGTTCTTTAATGACAAGGATTTATCAAAATATTTGTGTTTAACTTGTTCTTTTCATGGCCTTTACTTTTTTCACACCAGCTGTATGCACTGCCTTGCTGCTTCGTGTGATATTTTCTTTACTAATTGAATAGACAAAAAACGCGGAAGCATTGATATCAGTTATTTCTGCCACAATTTTTGGGACATGCTAATATATTCTTTTATGAAAAAATACATATTTTACTTGACAGTGGGTAGCATTCAGTAGTTTGTTTGCAGTCTCTAATATACAATGACATTGGCAATGGGAATGTAGTTATCATTGATGTATTTGATCCCTCGACAAATTCTCTAAGGAGGAGGCCGTGCTGTAACGTGAGCCCCCCACTCTTCGAACAAAATTTCTGGCTATGCCACAGTGCAGTGAAGCAGGTCTTTGAACAGTGACCAGTTACAGATGATTTTCTGCATTTACACCCGTCGCTTACCAAGAGCTTAGAAAAGGTGTTCGGCTGAAATGTAGCAAATTTTTTTACGAAGCCACTAATTTACTTTGTTCACAGGAACCTCCCTGAGAAAACAGACGTCAATCCGAGCATTTGTTGACGTGATTTTACTCTTTGCGGCGTCGGCCATTTTCGTTACGGCGCGGTTTCGCCGAGGTCACTGCCAATGGCACCGAAAATATAGCCATGCACCTAAGGCTTTCGCCTTCGAAAAACAGAAATTCCGTGGCAGTGAACATAACTCGACCAGGCACCTGCACGCAAATGCGCAAATGGACTCGTAAGCTGAGGCCAACCGAGATTAAGGGTGTCAATCATGCGACTGCATATCCTGAAACATGCGCCCATCGCGACCATTTAGCAAGCTTACATTATTATTTTAGAATCATCTTTCGAGAAATGAAGCGACAAGAGGGCATTTTCGCTTTTTTGATTCGACAGGACAAAAAGGTGGACGAGGAAAAGATGGCCGGAAGGCGGGGGGGGGGGGGGGGGCGGAGGCCGCTCTTTCAAGATTCTGCACCCGCTTTCTCGAAGCGGGGTTGAGCCTCTAAACGTAAAGCCCCTATATTTATAAAAGTAGCGCCATCCACTTCCCTCCTCCTCCGTTCCACTATTGCGCTCGGCGCGACCAGCGCGATCGAGGCGCGATATCGACAGTGGCGCCGCCTGCATCGGGCCTGCCGTGGCAGACGACAGCTAACGCGCTACCAGAGGAAATCCGAGGAAAACTTCGATCGCGCCCTGCGGAGACGTTTTTGAGGCGCGATTTTGCTTCGTCAGTCAGTAACTGGTCTTAATAATGCCGTTTTGGAAGTATCAACGCGACGATGCGAGACGGCGCAAGTATCAAGTGTGCAGCAAGCGTTTGCGCACGCCGGATGGTAAACAAAAAAAGCCTTTTGCCCTCGCCTTGTCGGTTGCGGCAACTTAAGGCGCAGCAGCATGCCATCACAACGAAGTTCTTGTCCCTAACACGTTTGATCCGTTTGTGCGTACAGCACTTTCGTCGCACAGGCCCGAGAATGGCAGTCGGAGCGCGCTGGAAAGAAAAAAATATACAAAAGCGCGACGCGAACTTCCACGTGACACGGATTGGCGAATGGGGGAGCGGAGGAGGCTGGGGCGACAGGAGGCGGCTAAGAGAGGGCGAGGAGGAAGCGCCGGGGATAGCGCGGTGGCGGCAAGATCTAAGAATGGCGCTACTTTTATAAATATAGGGGCTTTATCTAAACGCCCATCAATAGCAGCAAAACTGCTGATTCACAGTAGACTAGCTGGCCGCTCGTCTTAATGCGCGGCGGTTATCAGATCAGCCGTTCCTGATTCGCGCTCGTCCATGCTCGACGGTGAAAGCTGTTGGCGTGGTCCTTTTTTTTTCTTGTTAAAACGTGTATTTTGTTATCGTCCAGTACACTTCGTGCGTCACCGCGCGAATTTTGAATCTTAAAGGTCCGTACGCCACGTGGTGTAAAAGCTGTGAACTAAAGGCGATGTCCGGAATTGCTGGGGTTGGGTGCCGCCATATCTGTGATTGCCGGAAAGCTATGCCGCTCAATACGAAACGTTACGACGCCTTTCTTCGGTCCATTACTCCACACGGCCACAGCACAGCACGTCCAGCCGGTGGCTGCGTGCACCGCCAGACTTTAAATTCAAGGAGTGCTCTACATCGTCGAGTTAGTCGTTCTTCCCCACTGTTCCCACGATATTATTTTAGGTTGGGATTTTTTCTCTCGTCACCAAGCTGTCATTGATTGCTCCCGTGCAGAAGTCGCCTTCGCTTCGCTTGGCAATGCCATATCTGATGACGTTTCGCTTTCCTGCACCAAGTTATCCCTCACTGACGACATCCAGATACCTCCGCAGGCATCCGTTCTGGCACCTGTATCCTGTTCCATTGCCTCCGACTCTACCGTACTCTTCACACCTTCCACTGCTTTCGTTCGTCGCCACATCTCACCACTCCCAAGCGCGCTGCTTGGCCTTCAAGCAGGTGCGACTAACCTTCCTGTCTACAACCACTTCCCGTTCCCGATTACGTTGCTTCGCGGTGAATCTGTCGGCACTGTGGAGCCTTACGACACCATTGCCGCGTTGGAACTTCCTAATGGATCGTCCGAGATCAACACCCTCTCCGGTAGTACCGTACCTGCCACATCGCCTGAAGACGTTTTCAGACACGTCATCGACAACGCCTTAAACCCCAAGCAGCGCCATGACCTCCTCCGTCTCCTCGACACATTTCGGCCTGCTTTTGACAGCCATGGCACTTCTCTGGGTCGAACGACGACTGTATGCCACCGGATTGACACCGGGGCTCACTCACCGCTACGGCAGCGACCATACCGCCTATCTTCGACAGAACGACGCCTCATTGATGAGCAAGTAGGTGAAATGCTCAAGCGTGGCGTCATTGAACCATCCGACAGTCCATGGGCATCGCCAGTTGTGTTAGTTAAAAAGAAGGATGGCTCGATCCGCTTTTCCGTGGACTACCGTCGCCTAAACAAAATAACCCGAAAGGATGTTTATCCATTGCCACGGATGTATGACGCCTTAGACTGCTTACAAGGTGCAGAGTTCTTTTCCTCCCTCGATCTACGCTCTGGTTATTCGCAGGTGCCTATGGCTGCAGACGATAAGCCTAAAACAGCCTTCATCACACCAGATGGCTTCGTGTGATGCCATTCGGCCTTTGCAACGCGCCCGCGACTTTTGAGCAGATGACGGATACTATTCTTCGAGGCCTCAAATGGAACACGTGCTTGTGTTATTGGACAATGTAGTAGTGTTTGCACAAGATTTTCCTACTCACCTTGATCGCTTGCAGCAGGTTTTACGCTGTCTCAGTGACGCTGGCCTCCAACTCAACCTGAAAAAATTTCACTTTGGGGCATGCATGCTGACAATTCTCGGACATGTCGTGTCGAAGGACGGCGTTCTCCCCGATGCCGCAAAGCTCCATGCTCTTAAAGATTTCCCAAGGCCAACGTCTATAAAAGACTTGAGTAGTTTCATTGGCCTCTGCTCGTACTTCCGCCGCTTCATTCGAAATTTCGCTTCGATTATGGCACCACTGACAGAGCTACTTAAGGGAGATACCAATCTTTCCGCGTGGTCCCCGGCTTGCGACGAGGCCTTCGCGATGCTACGTCGCCTGCTTATAACACCACCGATACTGCGCCATTTTGATCCAACTGCTCCCACGGAAATCCATACAGATGCTAGCAGCGTTGGTCTTGGCGCTGTGCTGGCTCAACGAAAGCCCGGCTACCAAGAATATTGACACGTATACATGTTTGTCTTTCACCGTTGGCCGCTTTCCACCGGCTAACAAATGTTATCGCTCAGCGCAGGACGCGCCTGTATCGGAAGTTTCTGGAACGTTATCGATGCTTCTTTCCGTTGCCTGTTTTCACCGACGTTTATGTTATCTGATTGTATGACCGAGGCGAATTGTCTAGAACTTTCTGGAAGGCCCGCGGGCATCAGGGATTAATCTGGAACCTTCGATGACTCAGGTATAAAAGCCGACGCGTTTCGCCGCTGATCAGATTTCCGACGATCGCCGACTGTGTTCGCCGCTATCGTTGTGCTTTGAGTGTAGCTTGCTTTTGTGGCCACAGGTTCGCCCAATAAACAACCAGTTTCGTTATACACAGTTTTACGACTGTTTACTTCAGCGTCACTACTACGTGACATCTGGTGGAGGTGCTTTTGTGTCCATGCAGCGAACGCCCCCGAAAAGCCGTGATCCAAGCCCGAACCTCGAAGAGAGTGCCAACGTCGTCCCGGAGCATCGAGCTAGCCTCAGGCTACAAAACCAACCACCGGAGTACGGACTTCTTCCCGAGAAGACCAGGAAGTGCACGGCCACGACGACCGCATCAACCATGACAGCCTCAGTGCCGCCTACACCGATCGTGTTACAGCACCCCCGGGAAACACCGACGTTCCGCGGATCAACATTTGAGGATCCGGAAAGCTGGCTGGAGACGTATGAAAGGGTCGCTGTATTTAACAACTGGAACAGCGACGACAAGCTGCGCCACGTCTTCTCATTGGAAGATGTTGCCAGGACGCAGTTCGAGAATCGGGAGTCGACCTTGACAACATGGGACCTGTTCCGCCACGGCTTCCTGCAGACCTTTACAAGCGTTGTGCGCAAGGAAAGGGCCGAAGTTCTCCTAGAAGCCCGGGTACAGCTGCCCAACGAGAACATCACGATTTTCACGGAGGAGATGACTCGCCTGTTCAAGCACGCCGACCCCGACATGCCAGAAGACAAAAAAAGTTCGCTTCTTGATGAGGGGTGTCAAGCAAGAGCTCTTCGCGGGATTGGTACGCAACCCGCCAAAGACTGTTGCTGAATTTATTTCCGACGCCACAACCATTGAGAAGACGCTCGACATGCGGACAAGGCAATATAACCGCCGAACGCTGGCCGCCAACAACATCGACGTTCAAGCACTTGGCAGCAACGACCTGCGCGAGACCATCAGAGCGGTCGTTCGCGAGGAACTGCAGAAGTTCTTCCCCAAGTCGCAGCCTCAAGTGGCATCTATCGCCGACATCGTCAAAGAGGAAGTTCAACGCTCATTTGGAGTTCCCGATGAGCAGCCGCAATCGCCGCAACCCCAGCCGGAAGCGCTGACCTACGCCGCCGTCGCCCGTCGTCAAGGCCCCCCTCCGCGCTCGCGCCAGGGCCCCGTAACGCCGCAGTTCCGACGTCCACCACCACCGCCGCCAGCACGCCCGTCCGTCGTCCAGCGCAGCTACCCGAGAAAGACGGACATTTGGCGCGCCCCCGACCACCGCCCGCTCTGCTATCACTGCGGGGAAGCTGGTCATGTCTACTGCCGATGCCCATACCGCGAGATGGGCCTACGAGGGTTCGCCGTCAACGCGCCACGTCCCCAACTTGGGGAGCGGCCACGTGACATCGCCGACTACCTCGCCGGAGCCCAGTGGCAACCACGACGACCCTCACGCTCGTCGTCACCAGGACGTTACCTGTCGCCGCAGCGCCGACCATACACTAGCCCAGCCCGGGGCCGGTCCGTGAGCCCCTATCCGGGAAACTAAAGGCAGCAAGCGATGGAGGTGCGGTTGCTGTACGACGCAATTCCGAAGATCCTCCGCCGCCATCGAAGGAATATTCGCGAATCATCACGACGAGATATCAGCACGCCGCCTGGCAAGAGCCTTGACGACAACACTTCGCCGCCGAAAGAAGACCTGCCGACGCGACATAGCAGCAGCGGAGCAAGCCGACGCAGCCGTGATCCGACGCCACGACTTAACCGCAACGCCAGACGACGGTCTACCGACTTAGACGTGCTAATCGATGGTCATAAGGTCACCGCTCTCGTCGACACTGGAGCCGACTATTCCGCCTTCAGTGGCCCGTTCGCCGCCAAGTTGAAGAAGGTGAAAACATCCTGGCAAGGACCCGATATCCGGATAGCGGGAGGCCGCCTAATAACGCCGACTGGAATCTGCACAGCACGAGTCACGGTTAACAACCGCACTTACCCGGCGAGCTTCGTAATCCTGCAGCACTGCTCCAGGGATGTCATCCTAGGCATGGACTTTCTAAATCAGCACGGTGCAGTTATCGACTTAAGGTCCAAGTCGATAACGCTTTCAACGCACAACGCGATACCACCGGATACAAGCATAAGTTACCATGCCTTGAATGTGCTTGAAGAACAAGTCACCGTTCCGCCTCGCTCCAGCGTAATGATTTCAATCGGTACCGAAGTGCCTGCAGACATGGAGGGCGTCATCGAGGGCGATCATCACTTACTGCTCGACCGTGAAATTTGCGTCGCTAGAGGCATAGCTGAGCTACGTGCAGGGAAAGCAAGGGTGATGCTTACGAACTTCAGCTCCGAATACAAGCACATTAACAAAGGCACCACGGTCGCCTACATCGACGAAATAGTACAAGCCAGCAGTGTTTTCGCCTTCACGGATTCCAGTGCACCTGCAACGACGACTATAGTACCTGAGCCAACTTTCGACGTCAATCAGAACTTTCCCAGGCATAAGAAAGAACAACTAAAAGCTCTGCTCCTGCAATACAAGGACTGCTTCTCGTCGTCGTCAAAAGTACGACAAACCCCTGTCGCCAAGCACCGCATCATAACCGACGAAAATGTCCGCCCACTCCGTCAGAGCCCGTACCGAGTTTCGGCGCGCGAACGCGAGGCCATAAGGCAACAAGTCGACGAAATGCTACGCGATGACATCATACAGCCGTCCAAGAGTCCGTGGGCATCCCCCGTGGTGTTAGTGAAGAAGGATGGAACCCTACGTTTCGGCGTCGATTATCGTCGCCTCAACAAAATCACGAAGAAGGACGTATACCCCCTCCCACGGATTGACGACGCCTTCGTATCAAGAACCAGCAGAGAGCCGACAGCCGACACTACAATCTTCGACGACGCTACGTCGAGTACCAGCCCGGAGACCGTGTTTGGGTCTGGGCTCCGATACGCCGACGAGGACTAAGCGAGAAACTCTTACGTCGCTATTTCGGACCATATAACATCATCCGACGTATTGGCGCACTCGACTATGAGGTCGTGCCAGACGGTATTTCGCAATCACAGCGGCGCCGCGCACACCCTGAAGTCATCCACGTGGTGCGTCTTAAGCCTTTCTACGCCCGCTGACGAACTTAGGTCATTTGTTGCTTTGTTATTTTTGTCCCTTTCTCTACGCGTGGTTTTGTTTTCGCTTTCGTGTTTGTAGCATCGGGACGATGCTTTTTAAGGGGAGGGTATTGACACGTATACATGTTTGTCTTTCACCGGTGGCCGCTTTCCACCGGCTAACAAATGTTATCGCTCGGCGCAGGACGCGCCTGTATCGGAAGTTTCTGGAACGTTATCGATGCTTCTTTCCGTTGCCTGTTTTCACCGACGCTTATGTTATCTGATTGTATGACCGAGGCGAATTGTCTAGAACTTTCTGAAGACA
>NC_051162.1:33422249-33466106 GCF_013339745.2 Dermacentor silvarum
CCGACCTCGCACCATCGGACTTCCACCTCGTTCCACAATGAAGTCATATTTGAAGGGCAAGCATTTTCCAGATGATGAGACTCTGATTTCTGAAGTCACCACAAGGCTTTTGGAGCAACCTGCGAATTCTACAAGCGAGGTGTTTACAGTTGCATAAAAAGATGGGATAAGTGTGTGTCCCTGGATTTAACAAATAAATCTGCAAATTTCGCAGATCTCCGTCGACAGGAAGCGGTCAGGGGAAATCTTTATTGAACGCCCTCGTAAGTGCACGTTCTCCGTGTCCCTCTGTTCAAGGAATGCGATTGCCGTTTCCAAGCCACGGCGAGCTTCACGTCGAGTGACGGTTGGTATCTCTTCTTCATCGGCAGCTTCTGTGCGCAGTCGTGCAGGCAATCTGATGAGACAGTTCGACACCATCCCGGAAAGTTCCTGTGCATAAGGTGCTGCCTGCGCGAATTTGGGTACGCACTAGGGCCTCTGGGGGGACCAGTAATTTTTTCTATTTTTGGCTTTGTGGACTGTGCATTAAACGAGACAAAAATGCCTGTATTTACTCGTTTCGTCCCAAAATAGCCATCCTAGTCTGGACTGTGGGTTTCTTTATTAACGGGGCAGAATTGCATGGCGAAAGACCGTCACCGAAAATTTCGTCCATATTGCGCGGTGTCCGTCCATATTAACGAGACATGACTGTATGCACTGTTCCCGTAACTTTGCTGAGCGCTTGTAGCATCAGCCTTACGGGAGTATGAGCCATTGCATATTTTTTATTTTTTTTTGCTTTTTACGGGGGTATGAGCCATTGCATTCGTCTTACGTGACGGACCGCCGAAAGGTTTCGCGTTGAGTAGGCATACAAATGCTGACGCATTTTTAAAATGAGGCGTGATAAGAAGTAGGCTTATTCACAAGTGTCAACGTGGCTTATTTGTGTGCATATTTAAATGCATGTTATGCCATTCGCAAACGAATATCCGGTAAGCTGAGGAACTTGTAAATGTGAGCGAAGTGCTTTCCTTATCTGGTGCACAACAGCGACAGAAATTTAAAAAAAGCAAACTGTCCCCTTTCCACTCTGGTGGGCATGGAAGAACAGAGAAGCTGTACTATGGTGGGTTAAGTACGGGTGGGTGCTTGTATCCGAATCGGAGCAGCGCGCCTTGAGCAGGGATAAGGCTGTTTCACATGGCGCGATTTTCACTCAGCGACCGCCGCGGGCTCTCCGCGACGGGATTCCAACATGTTGGTCACTGATCGGCGCGATGTGGGCGGAGCAACGTGACGTAACAGCAGGCGCCGTCGAAATAGCACTTTCCTATTTTAGCGCGTGTTGGAAGCTCAGTCTAGAAATGTCGCCCCTAGTTTCAATTACGTTTTAAAACAGGGCGTACCCACAAGCGCCTGTGGCTCAGAAGCTTCATGAACAGGAGCTTCGTGAAAGGAGACGCTGCACGCTATCCAGGTCGTGAGCAGATGCCGCCTTCAACATACGGCACGTACCCACTTGATCGTCACCGTCGTGAACCTCTTCATCGCTACAATTGTGCCATGTGCTTGCACTCAGTGATAGCTTCTTCTGCCGAAGCAAATACTCCTCCAGGAGAAGAGATGTGGCTTCGATATATTACCGCAACAAAGAATGAAACTAGAATGTACTAAACGAAACCACCCCACCGACACCGCACTAGCCCCACGCTCATACAATGAGTGTCGTGCAGCATTTCACTAGCCGGGCTGCAGACTAAGCGATCGTAAAGTCTCAACGCTTTTAAACGTTAAAAAAATTTTGTACTCATTCTATTTTCAAATAATAATAATAAGAAGAAAATTGTATTATTTGACTAGTTTCGTGTTGTTCTTATTTAGCGATGCAGGGACGGATGCTTCGTGAACAAGGGCAACCGTCGGCGCAGCGACGCCGACGGTTGCCCTGTCGCACTGTTGCAGGCGCATATGAAAGCTGCCAGCGAAAATCGCTCTGCGACGTGCGCGGCAGAACGATTTTTTCGCGCCATGTGAAACAGCCTATACCCGACACGTCCACACAACCGGCTCTATGTAGACATCAGTGGAGGAAGTGAGACTGCCACGACGCTCTCGCGACCGTTCTTGCTGGTTCTCGTTCGTCACGCCGCCGATCGTAGACACGTCGCTGGCCAACCAGAGTCGGTCGCACACCGCACATGCGGCGCCGAACGGGTCTCAATGCGCTCCCGTCGGAACCTCGCCGTCACAGCCACGAACTGTTCCAACGGTTTGGTATCATGCCGTAGAAGGGCCTCGCGCTTGGTTTCTTTGGACCGATCATCGTCCGTGGCGTTGGCCCGCCGGCGCCGATCACATTGCCGGCTCTGCTCTCGTTCGCGGCGTATTTGTCCAACGGCTCTTATTTGACTAGAGTTCCGAACACTGGACGTACATTACGTTCTGCTGCGTACGCTTTCGCGGCGTTGCGAGCCCATTAACGCTTCCGGGCACGCAGTCGCTCCTGCATTCTTCCTCCGAACGAACGGCACGCCGCCAGGCCATCGTGTGGCGAAAGAGCAACTGATAAAAGCGCTAGCGCGATCTTCACGGAACGGCTAAACGCCGTCGTTGACTAGGGGAGAGACGGTGGGGAACATAATGAGCGACTGTTTCCGTCGGACGCGAGTGAGGGTGACGACAACGCCGAACAATCGGGTGCGCTGCGTCTCTCGCGGACGGCCCGGGAGAGGAGCACGGTGAAGCGCAACACAATGGCTCATCCATCATTGGCTGTGACACTTTCTATCGGACGTGAGTGAGGGTGACGGCGACGGCGAACAATGGGGTGCGCTGCGTCTCTCGCGGACGGCACGGGAGAGGAGTGGGTTAAGCGCAACACAATGGGTCATCCATCATGGGCTGTGACACTCTTTCCGTCGGAAGGGAGTGCAGGTGACGGCGATGCCGAACCAGGGGGTACGCTGCGTCTCTCGCGGACAGCAAGGGAGAGAGACAGTGAAGCGCAACACAATGGCTCATCCATCATGGGCTGTGACACTCTTGGAGAACAATGATAATCCGACCCATTCGCTACGTACTCGGGAAAGAGGCTACGGTGCCGGCTCTGAGTAGCGCAATGGGGTATTACAGCGAAGGTGTTAAGGGCTGATAGTTTTTTTTTTTTTTTTCTACACGCGGACACGATCTCGGGGAACCTAGCCCTTAACAGCTTCGCTGTAAAAAAAATACACCATTTTCCCGTAGGGGAACCCTGAGTAGTATGCGAAGCAGCCATGGGGTCGACTGAAGGTGTTTTATCGGCTGTATAAACTTGGACATGCAGCAGCACCAGTAACGCGCAGAAGTGTTGTCGACGCCGTCGGCGTTTTGCCCGCGTTCGCACCGAAAGCGCGCGGCGTTGGTGACTGTTGCTGGTGATCTGGGGCGCCTACCGTCGCGCCTCTAACTTAAGCTGCTTCGCATTATCGCGCGCGGAGCCGCAGGTGTTGCCATTCGTTGCGCAATCCGGAGAGGAGGAATGCCGAGAGGAGAGATGAGACAAAAAAGGAGAGGAGGGGGAGGAGGATGCGCATGCGCAGTAGGGGTGTGGACGCACGGCGGATGGATGGAGGGAGTGAGGGAGGGAGTGGCATAGCCCCGAGCATAAGACGCTACGCTTGAAACAGCGATGCTAGGCGATCGTAGCCCAGCATTCCCCGGAAGTACGCGCGAACTTTTCATCTTATTACTCACGGTGATGATAATTTATTTTCGCCCATCTCGGACTTACGGCCGTCACTGCGCGTTGCATAGCGCAGCTTGCAACACCGACACCGCGTTGGAATGCCGACACCACGTTCCACCGCGTTGCAATGCTGACAACGCGTTCCAGCAGACCGATGATATATGATAAGTGGTTCTTGAGGGAAAGGGAAAGGTTCCAGCAGACCCGCTCTGTGAATACGTGTGTCTCTCCCTCTCTCGGACTTACGGCCGTCACTGCGCGTTCCACAGCGCAGCTATGCTGAGCCGTGCTCCCTATAAGGGCTGCAGAAACATGCATTTTTTCTCTTGCAACCTCTACTACTACTACTACTCCATAGCGCAGCTTGCGACACCGACACCGCGTTCCGCCGCGTTGCAATGCCGGCAACGCGTTCCAGCAGACCCGCTCCGTGAATGCGTCTCTTTCTCATTTTCTTTATCTCTCTCCCGAGTATAGCGCGCAAAACCTCTTCACCTCGCAGAGTACGAACGTGTGAACGCGCCAGCTGTGGACGAAGACGACGCTCGAACGCAATCTTTTGGTTCGCATAAATGCAACTTCTTCAAGCGTGGCAGTGTAGTGGTTACGACGCTCGCCTTGGGATCGTGGGTACGCTAGTTCGAATCCCGGCTTGGCCAGGAAGTTTATTATCTTTTATTTCTTGATAGTTTCTTGATACGAACCACAAACCACAAATTACGGCTGGCTTAAACAGCTTCGCTGTTACAATGGAAACAGCGCACGTCACCAGATGCGCGTGGACTGCATGTAGAGTTCGTTCAAACAGCAAAATGCCATACTAAAGCACCGCTTTTGTTTTATGAGATGGAAGCCAATAGTACGAATGGTCGAATAATAAACTGCATTGCCCAAATCGGGACAACAAATTCACATACAGGCTGTCTAAATGTAAGGCATCCATGTGGTAATTATTGCGAAAAAGTTACATGCACCGTGGGTTCGCTCAGGAACATGCGTCACTGCGTAGCAACCTCAGGTCGGCTGCAATCATATACGGAGAATTCCCCGCGTCCATCGCCACCTCTCCTTTGAGACTCCAATAAGTGCTGTTATCTTTTACATTGCCAAAAGAAACGAATATTCAACAACTTCGGGTACGGAATACTCGAACAGAATGCCAATCGAATAGCAACGACTATTCGATTCGTATTCAAAATTTTGAATATTCGCGCAACCACCCATAAAGAGTTGTCATCCACCCGACCGACAGCACGGGCCTAGACTGAAGACTAAAGGCTGTTTCACATGCTGCGACTGGAGCGAAACAAATCGGTGCGGTCGCACGCGTCGCAATGCGATTTTTTGAGGGCTTAATTCACATGATTGCGATTTCAACAATGCGACTCATACGACGCCCAGGGTTGCTTGCTGCCAGGTTTTCTCACACACGCCGCATAATTCTTTTAATGTAATGAAAAAGGCGTGCGCGTTATAATTGACCTCTCTTTATTAGGACCAAATAATGCGTGTTTTGTAATTTAAAAACGTATTGAAGTTTAACTTTGTTTTGGAGTGCGAAACGGCGGTTCCTATGCATGACGTACGTAAACAGGGGCGCTATAACGTAAAATGATTCCAAACTGTTTGGATTCCAATTTATGCAATCAGCGTCCACGATTGGTCAAAGCATTTTCGGGTCCCTCCCAACTTCGCCTGTCTGTCACGTGACGTCACGAAAACCGCGATAGCTCCCCATCTGATATAAAGTGTACACACTGATTATGAATGATTAAACCGCACAAAACGAAAATAATCATTCCTGATTCGACGCATTTTCGCCATTAGCCCTCTGCTATTGGTCCAATGTTTGCTGGCTACGCTCACTTCGCCTGTCTGTCACGTGACCTCACAAAACCGCTAAAACTCACCACGTCAAAGTGACGTGTACGCGAAAAAAATGCATTAATATGCCAAACAAAACTGAATTTTTTTCTGAATAGCCACAGACTGCCCCGTTCCGAAAGGAATAGAAGATGGCTGCCCGCCGATCGCTCAGGCCCTCGCTACTCTCACCTGCCGGTGAGAATGTATTTATTATTTGCGCATGATAAACCTTTTTCCGAGGCAGTAAAACGTTATCGAGCCCTTTGGGCATGCATACGACATCGCTCTGCCAACTATTTCTTGCTCAGGATCCGTTTCAGCTGCATTGTATGCTACTCAACAAATTAAAATTGTGACGACCCCAAAAGGCCATGTCGTCTCGTGGGGATGGAACACCTCGCAGTATTGGGAACTCGCATAGGTGTGTCTACAGCATACGAAGCAAAGGTGAAAATGCACTTCGTTTGCTACGTAGCGCGTCAACGAACGCATACAAATGGGAGAATGGAGTCTGCGGCACACGTTATTTTTTATTTATTTTTTTTATTTTTTTTTTTATTTATTATTCTCCCTTCGCGTACGTACGGATTCAGGTAATCCACCTCGGCAACATGGCACTTGTCGAGCGACACGCCATTTTCCAAACAGACCGCGAAATAGCTCTCGGCGCCATTTCGACGGAAAATCGCAGCGATCGCTGCGACGTTGCGACGCTGCGACCAACCGGTTGGTCGCAGCCGGAAATCGCAGAGTCGGCACTGCGACTGCGATTTTCGTCGCATGCGACGGAAATCGCACTTCCGGTGCGATGAAAATCGCATCATGTGAAACGGTCTTTACGCAGAACAGATTTTCCATGACATTCCGAGCTAGGAGAGGAACGTGCGATATGGTCCACTTAGCCATTTCGCAAATGCGGCCGCGTTCGTTGTCTCGCTAGAGACGACTGTCAGAGCTTCATTTTTCGTTTTATGAACCATCCGTGAGCATGCGTACGGGTTCCGACATAAACATTTCTCTATCGCATTACGTTTAATTAATGAGGGAGCTCATTTCAAAACCAATCGTTCTAAGAAGTAAGTTGTTGGCTCCATTTCAGAAAAGGGGAGAAGGTGGCACGAGAGAGGGAACACAGCCACTCTGTGACTACACAATTTCTCGCAAACAACCTCGCAGCGGTTGGTGTACCGGGCTCCCAGCCACACTTGTGTCTTTTGGCATAAGTGTGCCTACGTCTGTAGCCGGTAAGAAAAGTTTTACGTTAACTTGAGCTGGTGTTTAGGGTGCCAGGCTAATCCGGAGATGAAAACACAACTTCCGCTACAAAAAAAAAAAAAAGTGTGAACGCCCTCGGAGAGCCCTAAATGCCACCAAAAACAAGCAGCAATCAGCCCGACTGTAACGACGAGAATAACAATCCCCGCCGTCCGGCAAAACAGAGGAGACACAGTCGAGAACGATTTCGTCGAACCAAATCGACTGATTTTTCCGTCACATCGCCGAATTTTCGCACATTGTGAAACTGCACCGAGAATAGACGGCTAAATTCACGGTCACATCGAACGGTTGAACACGTAAATCGGCTTTCCCGCCCGAACGCACATCTTCCACCACGCTGTCTATCGCGAAGGAAAAGGCGAAATGAAGTTTTGCATTTCCAGCGCTGCGGCCGCACACGAAGACGTGCAGTGCCAACAGCTCCTCGAAGAAAGAACAAAAAAAAAAAAACACCGCATATCCACGGGGTGAATGATGATGAGTGGGCGAAGCTCCGGAGGGAATCATCGGTAAACGTGAATCTTCAGTAATTCGCAGTCGCCGCTAAATCGAACGTGGACTTCCACCAATGGACACGCGCCATATGTGACGTCATTCCTATTTTATAACAGCACCTTCAATGCACCATCTCCCGTGAAGGGGACGCTAGCACAAACGCGTTAGAAACGTGCAGTACTCTCTAGTAAGGGGGAGAGGCCACAGCGTCTACGCAGCCGTTTACACATGCCGGAACGTGCACCGCGTTTGCGACGCCCATCTGATGCTGAGAGAGCATAACCCCCGTATTCAAACGCTCCTCGACTTGAACTGACTTGCCACCTTCAACGCGTTCGAACGCGCTGCCCAGGCGGTGGCAAGTCAAGTTCAAGTCGAGGAGCGTTTGAATAGGGGTGTAAGGCGGAGAGGCCACAGCGTCTCAGCTTTACACGGGCCGTAACGCGCAGCACAAACACGTTAGAAACGCGCAGTCTTTCGTTATGTTGGGTATTTATTATCATCGTGGTGCCTGTGTCCATGTGCGCTCGTGGCGGAGTGGTTAGCGCCGCGCGTCGGAAGCGAGGGTCCCTGGTTCGATCCGCGACGGACACAACTTTCGGAATTTTTTTTCTCGTAAAAGTATACGTGGCTACTACTACTACGACGAGACTATACTACTACATATACAGAGGAGGACAGCCCACCCCTAAGGAGCTCGCCCCTAAGTTCGTCTCCGAGGCCGGTGTGACGCAAGCGTCAGTACTGGTTGGTGGACCGGCTAGCGACGCCGTCTGCTGCATGCTCCCTCGGGGCAAATCACGCCCTACCGCGCGAAAATGGGGTAAGCGAAGCTGTGTATCTGACTCGAGGGTAACGTTCGGAATCCGTCGCCTCGGATTCTCTGCTCGTCGCTGACGGCGCTCGCTCGGAAGCCCTCACGATACAATCAGCACGTCGACGACGAGCCTTTGCGAGTTCCGACGGTGTTCATCAAAGCAGCTTGCTCCTTTGCGAACGAACCACGCGTGGTCTTTTATCTGGTCGCCGTACTGATCTCAGGCGAGGGAAGCCGGGAGGCGCGCCAACACGTTTCTTCCATGTAGCTAGGGCCTCGCGACACACCAAACGAACTTGATTGAGTCGCGCGCGTGTCACGTGATCCGCGTGTAGCATACAGAATGCGGGTGTGCGCCGCACGTGATTTCTTTATTTTTAACAGCGAAGCTGTTTAAGCCAGCCGTAATTCGTGGTTCGTATTAAGAAACTAGAAGAAATAAAAAAAAAAGGTGGCCGATCCCACGCCCTGTGGAAATCGATGCTATGCGAAGCAGTGTGCGGGAAGCCTACCAGTTACGCGACCATGAGAGCACTAAGAGTAGGCGGCTCTTTCACCTACATTACAAGATGTGGCATCATGTCATGAGTCCTCAGGAGCCCTTTAGCTACAATAAGAGCCCTATTGACTTCGACCATCAGCCTTGAGCCTTTTTCTTCACTTAGTACACATCCGAACCCATTCCATTGGCTTTGAGTGCTAATATTCTTTCGCTGAGTCGTTCTCATTTTTGCGGAGTCATGCTTATGACTATGACTTCTACCACCATCCTTAGTGTTTCCTTCACTTAGTACTCACGTCCGAACCCATTTCAGTGGTTTTGACCTACATGACACGCATTATGACATTTTGTCAAACTATCACTTATGTTTGTCGTACACTCCTGTCATACTATGCCGATTTTCGTACCTACCAAGTTAACGAAACGACCATGAGAGCACCAAGACTCAGGCGGCTGTTTCATGACCTACACGACACACATCCCATGACCTATCATTTATGTTCGTCATATGCTTTGTCATAGTATGCTAATTTTGAAGTACGAAACGACCAGAAAGCATAGACGTAGATAGATAGATAGATAGATAGATAGATAGATAGATAGATAGATAGATAGATAGATAGATAGATAGATAGATAGATAGATAGATAGATAGTAGATAGATAGATAGATAGATAGATAGATAGATAGAATACTGTCAAAGTAGCAAATGTTTGCCAAAAAGTGCTTCGCATTTAAAGCGCTCTTAGGTTTATATGCACGCTAAGAAACACTATATGACCGAAATGCATCTACAGCCACCAGACTACCGCGTACCTCATAATCCACTGTACAGTTTGAGGACGCTGAACCCATTTCAAATTATCTGCTAAATATGCTTGACGCGTACATAGCAGTAGGACTGCTTCCTGCTTAGGGATTAACAGCTATGGCACTCTGACATGGATCTTGTTTTGGAGGAAAGGCTGATCAGCTCGCGTTCTGTGCCGACAATGGCGAACCATCGAAAATATATATAATAATATATATATATATATATATATATATATATATATATATGCACCACTCGTTAAAGATGTTTTACTAAATCTGCTTACTGGAGCTTCTGTCCTCCAAGGCTTTCATTTAATGCGAAGGATTCTTTGTGAACTTCAGGCGCTTTAAGTGAATCTATATCTATCTATCTATCTATCTATCTATCTATCTATCTATCTATCTATCTATCTCTATCTATCGTCTCTCCCTACGTCGTGATGCCGTCGTGGTCGTTTCTTCAACTGTCTATACATCAGAATGGCATTGGAGGACGGAGAGGAGAAGGGAATGATACGCATGCATACGTAATATGAATGACATCAAGTTATAGATACTTTTTCAGTTCTGGAACTCCGCCTTCCGAAGCGGGCGTGATTTCTTCTTAGGCGCTGAGAGGGCGCTGCGGTCGCGGGTTGCGCGGTGTCGGCGGCAGCGTTCGCCAGTCGGCTGAGTGCACAGTTGCGGCGCAGTTTGGTTCTTTATTCAGTGGCACAGTTGCGTGTCCCCTTTACACGATTTTTTTTCGTTTGCGTTTTTCTTGACCCCTGTGCGAGAAACTTGCCCTTTCAATGCATTCGGTTTGTGGGGCTATTGAACAGTGCGGCCGCGGACGGAAGCATTTCGTGACTCCGTCAACACGCTGGTTTTATCTGATGTGCGGGGCTTAGCGCAATGCCAACCTGCCTTCGCACCTGGCTATACCAGCGGGTACAGATGCAACACTCAGAAGCGTCACTTTTTTGCGCCGCCATCGGATCCGGAGCTTCTCAGCAAATGGAAAAGAGCTATATTCCCCGTGCGGACAAAGAGCTCAGCAAAACCAGCAAGGTTTGTGACGTTATTTTCTCGAAGCGGACATTTCGAAACACGTTTAAGCATATTATCAACGGTGAAGTCGTCGAGATCGACCGGCCGTACTGGGCATTGAAGTACGACAATTACAGCACGACAATTACACTGACGAAGATGCAAATGCTCTTAAAAGACGTGGACGATAGGTGAAGGCGAAATACGCATGGCGCAACTTCCCAACTTGTTTATTCGAAAATCGGGTCGTCACTTGCATACGTTTACACAGGTGACACTTGACATGCGCACTGCACTCATTAGACACACACACACACACACACACACAAAACGAAGTTCCTATTCTGTCAACGTCAGGGGCGCTACAATGACGCATTTACTATTGCAAAAAAAGTACACCTGCGCTCCAAAACTAGATAGCTGCACCGTTATAGCCCGGAATCTTAATCAATTGACGAGGCTTATTATCCAGGTGAAGTCGAACATGTGATGAAATAGGTAAATGCGTCAGTGTAGCGTCCCTGACGCTGACAGAAAAGGAACTTCGGTTTGCAGCGCATATGTCAAGTGTCACGTGCGTAGGCGTGAATAAACAAGTTGAAAGTTGCGCTACTAGTGTCTCGTCTTCATCTATCGTCCACGTCTTTTAAGCGCATTTACATCACCGTCATGCTAAACCAACTCGCCCAACTAGGTGTACTAATTACACTGCTTCCGATAACACCGGTCGAAATAAACTGCTGGCAATGGCCATGCAGCCTAGTTCTTGATACCCCTATTGGTTCGCATCTTTCTCGCGTAGGGTAGGCAGCAATTGATACGTATTGCGGAAGACAACATCGGCACCGAACGTCGCTTGAACGTATACCACGCTGGCCTCTTCTGTGCTGTTCTCGAGCGCGAACTGGGATCAGAAGTTGCGGTACCGAATAATTCCAATGAAGTTGTCCGTACAACGTGCAGTATATACAGGGTGTTTTTTTTTTTTTTTACCTGCACCAAATTTTTAAGTAGAAAAATATAAATCTTGGTCACGTTATGCTTACCATTCGCACGACCTCCTCTATAAGTGGTAGAGGAGGTCGTGACCATTCGTGCGTACGGATTGGCGGCCTCTAAATGCAGAGCAATTTCCGCACTTACGTGCGTAAATAGCAAAGTTACGCTAATTAACTTTCTAATTATCAACAATAGGTGGCTACAGCAAATGAGTACTTTGGGGCCCGTCCTCGGCAGTACCTATCCCAACGATCCAATTTTGAATAGCGGAGTTCATGTGGGAGCTACGCGAACAATTAGTTCCCCTTGGCAGGCTCCTTGAAACCGAAACTGGCCGCAATAAGAGCGTCTGTGTCGTCGATGTCACCGCCCCGCCTTTCGTCACGTCGGCGACGTCACCGCCAGTCCGGCCCCGCGAGCAGCATGCATTATCTCCTTGCTTTCTGCGACGTTGGCATATCGCTTCAATGACGGTGGGCCAGATTAACTTTGTCATTCCGTCGGGCGCCACGTTGCGCTGTAGCGCCAACCCCGCTCCTTGGGCTTTTAGATACTGCAGGCACGGCGTCATATCAGTCTGTAGCGTCTACTACGAACGACGCAGCTCATAATGGCTCCATTGGTAGACACCGGGCTGTCAGTTCAAGAAAAAAATGACATGGTGATCGCTTATTTGACCATGAACAGAAGCGCTCGTCTAGCGGCGCAATACTATTCCGCCCGCCATGATCCAGGCCAGCGCGTTCCAGCACACACATCGTTTATACGCGTGTTCAACAATTGTGCTGCAACTGGATCGCTAATGACAAGGCGGACACCGAAAGCATATGTGATAAGCAAAGAGTTCGAAGAAGCCATACTCGGATATTTTGTGGCAAAGCCCGAAGCAAGCACACGAGAAATTGCCGAGCCTTGTGGAGCAAACATCACAACAATGTGGCAACAGTGTGGCAACAAATATCGATTGTACCCATTTCATGTGAGCCTGCATCAAGAACTAACAGACACGGACTTCTTGAGACGCCTGGAATTTTGCAATGAGGCGCTGATTCAAATAGACGGAGATCCCGATTTCCTGAAGAAAATCATTTGCACAGATGAAGCCCAGTTTTGTCGAAATTCAGTTGTAAACATTCACAATGCGCATTATTGGGCAAATTAAATCCCTACTGGCTCCGTGAGCACAACCACCAAGTGCGGTGGTCTGTTAACGTGTGGTGCGGGCAGCGGGATTTACAATGGAAAAGTTATCGGACCGTACATTTTTGATGGAGCACTCACTGGGAAGTTATGCGCTGAGCGGATACTGAAAGAAGTCGTAGGAGACTTCATCGCTGAACTTCCTCTAACCCTCTTCAAAGACACTTGGTACCAACATGACGGCACTCCTCCGCATTCCTCGCCTAGGGCTGTGTCGTGCCTTCGCAGAACCTTTTCTCTTTAATGGATAGGACCGAATGGACCCGTTCCGTGGCCTTTCCCCTCTCGATTCCTTCCTCTGGGGATATGTGAAGAATGTGATTTACGCCACTGAACGGGCCACTGTGGAAGACCTCAAAGAAAGGATAATTGCTGCATGTGCTGCAATTCAATCTGCCATGCTTAAGCGAGTCTTGGATTTCATGAAAGACAGGTTGATGTGTGTTGCCACGAATGGCCATTATTTTAAAACAGTTCCTTTGAAGGCATGTAATTGGAACAACACTTTGTGTGTGTGTGTGTGTGTGTGTGTGTATGTGCGTGTGCGTGCGTGCGTGCGTGCGTGCGTGCGTGCGTGCGTGCGCGCGCGCGCGCGCTATCAACTCGTTTCATGAGCAGTGTATTGCGGGAATAAAGCTGTGTTGATTGAACTGAAGTCCGGCTACATTGAGAAGGTTGTCTTCGCTGCGCTTGTAGTGTTCGTTTCTTTTTTTTCGCTTCACTCGCTGAGTTATGTTCCTGTCTTAGTTTACGCGTTTTTATTTACACAACTCGCACGCGTGCGTTCGAGACAGCTTTCCCGGAGAACGGGAACTTTGACTAAGCGTCGTTCTCATCCAAAAGCCTCAAACGGCATTTCGTTGGTGGAAGTGGACACGTGGAGCCCAACGGAATGACGAAGTAAATTTTGCGGCCCGCCGGCATTGAAGCGCTATGCCAACGCCGCAGACAACAAGGAGATAACGCAAGCTGCTCGCGGGTCCGGACCGGTGGTGACGTCAGAGCGGTGACCAAAGGCGGGGAGGGGGGGGGGGGGCGGTGACATCGACGACACAGGCTCTTTTTGCGGCCAGTTTTGGTTTCAAGGAGCCTGCCAAAGGAACTAATGGTTCGCGTAGCTCCCATATGAACTCCGCTATTCAAAATTTCATCGTTGGCATAGGTAGTGCCGAGGACGGGCCCCAAAGTACTCGTTTGCTGTAGCCAGCTATTGCTGATAATTAGATAGTTAATTAGCGTAACTTCGCTAATTACCCACGTAAGTGCGGAAATTGCTGTGTATCTAGAGGCCGCCCATCCGTACACTCGAATGGTAAGCATAACGTCACCAAGATTTATATTTTTCTAACTTTAAAAATTTGGAGCAGCTAAAAGAAACACCCTGTATAAGGAACTGTCGTTGCATCCATGGCGTGGATGGCATCCATGGCCGCCACGCCGATGCAACAGTAACCACTCCTGCTTGGGACCCAACAGGGCCTGCAGTGGTTGCAAATAAAGAAAGCAGGCACGTTTGCACTCGGTCGTGCAAAGCTTAGGCACAGCGAAACTGTCGATCCTCAAGTCTTACTAGCTGCTACTGCTAGGTCTTCACTTGGTTAAGCTTAACTACGCATGTAGGGACATTTCACGTGACTAGCGCTGGACGCGACGCCGCGTACGAGCGGCAGCATTCCTGGCATGCCAATAATGCAGGCAGCCTAAGCAAGGTAGGCACAGTGCCAAGAACGCTGTTGCTTGCGACGCCGAACACGTTGGAGGCTAGCCGCTCGATATCTAGCGAAAGTTGGCACGACTAGGCGCAACCCCTTTTATAGCCAACTCCGAGGCCATGCGCATGCACACTGGGCGAAAGCTGCGCATAGTGTACGGGCGTTGCGCAGCAGACGACAAGCCGGGATGAGGTCACGGCGCATGCGCAGTAGCGCGCAGCTGGCGGGAGCTCGGCGGAGTCGTCTCTGTGTAGGGCGAAGCGAGCGCGCAACTGCGCCGGCGGTTACTAGGCAACGCGAGGTGACGTCATCGCTATTGCTTCGGCGCATGTGCGGCTAGGCGAGGTTGGGCAAGGTGGTGCGCAGCTGTGGCTTAGGTTATTTCTAGGCAACGGCGCGGAGTTTTCTGCGGACTTCGGATGTGTCTCCTCCAGCTTAACAGTTTCGCTGTTAATAAAGAAATTGCAATGCACCTTGATTTTACTGTGCAGGGTCTAATTTACGCCAAATTCCGTGCCTCATCATCCTGATTTTCACCTCTAAAGGACTATGTGTTCTTGCGACAGAAATTATATGCACATTCGAGGCGTGTTCACGATGCCAACGCCATCGTGATTTCACGGTATTGACGTGGCACGCGCGGCCCAGCCGTGGAGGGTTGAGAGTCTCCAGACACGCGAGAGACCTGCAGTGCGTTCGGCTGCAGAAACAATGGCGACGAATGAACGCACACGAACGCTCATGCTCTGCTCATTTGGCAACTCCACGATCTGTTACTTGTGCTCGCAATACTGTCCAAATAAACAAAGACGGCTATGACATCCAGTTTCACTGCGGCTCTTTCGCTTGATGTTGTGCTTGTTGTGTCTGGCGGTCCTTCGGAACAAAGGAGGCCTCATCGACAGGCGTGAACATATCAATTACTCTTCACGTTTGTCGTTTCTCGCGGCCGGGAAGTGTCACCGTCAGTCACCTGGGACTGATGGATGAGCAATTAGCCCCCAGACTGCAATGGGTCCTCAGCCTCATGCGTAGCTGCAACGGCAACGTCGCCCTTGGTGTGTTTCCGTGAAGCACCAGCGGCCGCCCGAACTACGACGAGGCCCGGCGCCGACTGTGACGCGACAACCTGGAGCCCCCTTCCGAGACAACGGCCACCACCCTCCCTGGAAATGGTGGCTTCCGCGAACTGACCGCCACGGAGAGGCGGCTAATTCGGAGAGGCGGCTAACCGTTGCCTGTATGCGGGGGCGATCAGGCAAGATTGGAGGCGGAGCCCGGCGGGAAACGATGCCACATCATGGGCGGAAGTTCACGAACTGGTCGAACATTGTCATTGGCTAAAAGAACTGAAGTGTATTCCCTGGTCGAGTGAAACAGGGAAACGAAAGGGATAAAACAGGGGGACTTGAGTGTTGTGAGGACGCTCGACCATGTAGAGAACGCTCGGAGATGTAAACGCTACTACATGCAAAGATGTTAGCATGCAGACGGCTCCAATATCACGGAGCCCTTCTTGTAAAATACCACCATGTATAGTGTATATAAACCAGTTTGCTGATCTCACTGGACCTCTCCTTCTCCTGGCACGGCACCATCCATGGAACCTTCGTGGCCGCTCGGGCCTCGGCTTTCGCAACATCCTCAAGTTTCACGTTTGTGGTGTAGGATCGAGGAGTTTCATCGAAGCCGAAAGAGGTATTTGCTGCTGATTACCTTAGTTTAATCAGTCTCTGGGGTTTCAGCGATGATATCGCGAAAATAGTTGTGCTGTGCGTGCAAACGTTCGGCCTGCCTAGCGAGCTGCATCAGCCTTATTTAAAGCCAAATCGCCTTTCAAGCGAACCGGAGGTTAAATAAGGGAAGTGTCTGTGCGTAGTGGGCCTCCAAATGATCCAAGTTCGCGGCGTTGCCTCACTGCTACAAGTACGATACTGGACTGTTTTCGACTTTCATATAAGCAACTCCGCACTGCAACTCGTCGTGTTGCAGTATATCACATAGCATTCCACAATTTATAGGTACTAACATCTGTCATGCCTTCAGAAGCTAAATACGGATATCGTGCACTAACAGAACGAGGCTAAAATCTGCCAAGTTACCTGGTCTGTGTCTTGGGATAAAAACTAATGGGAATTCAGTTTGTGAGTCTGGGTGCACCTCTCTCTTAATAGCTAGCTGATCTGTGTCATGAGGTAGTCGGCGTCGGATGCTCGCAGTACGCAGTGTTCCAGCTAGAGTCTGGGCTTGGGAACACAGCAGACACCATCCACCCGTAGGAATTATCAAACCCCGGCAAAGCGTAAGAAGTGCGAGGTTGGCGGGAGGCAGCCTCGCACTTACGCTTCTTAAGGCAGCCAACAACCAATCGAACCAAGTTGCGTTTCTTCCAACAGGTTTCCGAAATTTAGCGATAGTTCTCTTTTCAGCAATGCCACTTGTATTAGTGTAAATTCACGAGTTTGAAACGGAATCGAACCAGTTCAAATTGAATTTAGCTGTGTGCACATAGTCGGAAAGCAAACTTGCGGCAAATTTCTTGCCAGCAAATAAACTGACAACTCACTGCACTGAATGAAAAAAACATATTCTTCTTGCGCCTGCAAAACTAAAGCATGCTATGAAAACGACATGTCGCCTCGCGGCATTACATATGTCATGATCAACTTGAGACCTTCCGAGTTATTTACCGTTGTTGCTATACGGTGCCTGCGGATAAATGCACATTAGCCAGAAAGTTCCTGCTGCGTAAAGCATTAGTAGCACTAATGCAGGGGCAGAAAACTAAACTAACAGAACCAAATGACGTTAAGCGTACATCACCAATTTATTAAAGCGCCTGCCTAGACAAAGTACACTACGTGATTCGAAACGCCACCAACATACTCAACATGTATAAAAATTGAGACGGTCGGGAATAAAGAAGTCATCCAGAGTGAAGCATTTCGAACAAACCAGCAAAGTACTCGCATATTTGAGTCAACGTTTCACATTGCGCAAGATTCTTATCTATGTCGGTATCTGATGCACGCCATCTGCTCCTGTAGGGAAACTATGAAATCATCCATTGCTGCCTTTCCACCGCGATGACAAGCCCACAATCATCATCATCATCATCAGCCAATATTAATGTCCACGGCAGGACGAAGGATTCTTCCTGGGATCTCCAATTACCCCTGTGTCGCGCTAGCTGATTCCAACTTGCGCTAGCAAATTTCCTAACTTCATCACCCCACCTAGCTTACGGCCGTCCTAGACTGCGCTTCGCTTCTCTTGGTATCATTCTGTAACTAATGGTCCACCGGTTATCCACCCTGCGCATTACATGGCCTATCCAGCTCCATTTTCCCCTCTTAATGTCAACTAGAATATCGGCTATCCCCGTTTGCTCTCTGAACCACACCACTCTCTTCCTCTCTCTTAACGTTAGGCCTAACATTTTTTGTTCAATCGCTCTTTGTGTGCTCCTTAGCTTGTTCTCGAGCTTCTTTGGTAATCCTCAAGTTTCTGCCCCATATGTTAGCACCGGTAGATTGCAATGAATCTACAGCTTTCTTTACAACGACAGAGGTAAGCACCCAGTAACAATTTGGTAAAGCCTGCCGTATACACTCGAACCTAATTTTATTCTTCTGTAAATTTCTTTCATGATCAGGGTCCCTTGCGAGTAATTGACCTCGATAAACGCACTCCTTTACAGACTCTAGAGTCTGACTGGCAATTCTGAATTATTGTTACCTTGCCAGGCTATTGTCTTCTGCATATTAATTTTCAACCCCACCCTTACACTTTCTCGGTTAAGGTCCACAACCATTTGCTGTAATTTGTCCGCATTGGGGCTGAATAGGACAATGTCATCTGCAAACCGAAGGTTACTGTAATATTCACCGGTGATCCTCGCGCCTAAGCATTCCCAGTCTAATAGCTTGAATACTTCTTCTAAACATGCAGGGAATAGCATTGCAGAGATGGATTGATTGAGATTGAAAAGCATTTGATTCAGTAGAGATACCAGCAGTCAGTGGAGGCATTGCGTAATCAAGAAGTACAGGAGGCATACGTGAATATCTTGGCAAATATCTATAGGGTTACACAGCAACCTTGGCTCTCCACAAAAAAGTAAAAAGCTGCCTATCAAGAAAGGGGTCAGGCAAGGAGACACGCCCACAATAACACACAGAAAATTCTTTCGGAATTTATTTTTTTCTTTTTCAGGATTGTGCACGACGGCATCACAGATTTGGGAACTACAAGGCAACGTTGCAGCGACGCTGTAAGTGAGAACCGAAAGCTGAACCTAGATCGGCTGATTTTCATAGCAGCCGCTAGCGGGCAATAATTTAGTTGAAGTCGCGAATGGACCCTGCAGCGTTCTGCCGTCCAGTACTGGTATGAGCGTTTTTGTTGATAATTTAATGGTATACCTTTAGAAACGGGGCGGTGACAAATAGGCACCTAGCCTGCTCGAGTTACCCAGGTATGCTTACATACTTTACTTTCTAGTATTTTGTATGCATCTCCATAATTTCTGCTTTCTCTTCCTTAAATCTTCTCTATCTACCTTGTCCCGCTACCTATGCCTGTAATGGTCGTATCAATCTCCTCCCTGGTTATTTTCCACCAATACTCTAATTGTCTCGTGCTTATCGTGACTGCTGACCGGTTGATGCTTCCGTCCACTTTAAATCCAAGCTCTTCTAGAAGGCGTACATTACCTACGGGTCTCATTGGGTGAATCCCTTCGCATTCCATTAGGATGTGCTGAGTGGTCTCTGTATTGTTGCTGCAGCATACACATGCCCCATCTAGTTGCGAATATTTGCTGCGGTATGTTATTGCCCTTAGGCAACCGGTTTGAGCCTCAAAAAGCAATGCACTTCCCTTCTTGTTCTACAGATTTGCCTTTCTAGTTTATTCTCATTCTTGTATATCTCCATGGACTTTTTTGTTTCCATTCTTTGCATCCAATTCACTGTCTCTGTTTCTCTCACTTTCTTTTTGACGACTCCTGGCTGTCTATTTGCACTTTCGATTACTCTGTACTTGGTTGCCAAAGCTCTTGTCCTCTTCATCCATTCTGTGTCCACGCTTTTCAGGTAGAGGAACTTTTGCACTTTATAGCCACCCATTTATTTCCTTCCATGCTCCTGGGTCTTTCTTCAAAACTAATTTTGCTCTGCACTTGTCTGACTTCAAACGAGGGCCAACCCATGTCACCCTGCACTGCCTCATTTTTGGTTTTGCCGTGGGCTTCCAAAGTCAACCGGCCTACCAAGCTTTGGTTAACTACGAACCCCTACCAGATGTCCGATTTTAAGCATAAAGTGGCATTTGCGAACGTTAGCGCTTGCACCATTACTCGTTTCCCGATTCCACGCACCACCTCATATTTATTGTCCCCCCAAAGTGCTCTATGTGTATTGCTGCATTCCGCTTCCCCTTTATTTTCAGATTATCTTGGTGTGTGCCTAAGTAAGTATTTCCTTCGTTTATGTATACACCGAGGTATTTATACATATTGACTGTGGGTACAACTTGCTGTTGAATTCACACCACGTAATTACTTGTCTCTTCATTAAGATCATAATTTCTAATTTCTCTGTGCTAAACGTAAGGTCTAGCTTTGTCGTTGTGTTGCCACATATATTTGCAAGAGCCTGCAAATATCTTGCCTTGTCCGCTAGTAGCGCTTTGTCGTCCGCATACATCAGTTCAGAGACTCTCTGTTGCACCATTTGTACCATCTGTCCAAGGACCTTCTGTTGCACCATTTGACCTTCTACATGCACCGTTGTGCATGTAGGATAAGTCAAACCCAAATTCGCTGTTTTCCAGACGTCTTTCTATACCCTTAACCTAAAGCGTGACCAACAATGGAGACAGTACTTCAGTACTTGCTTCAGTACTTGGTGAATTCCCACCATTTCATTACCTTTTCAACCTTACCATAGAACTTGTACTCAGTTGTCTTTATATATCTTCCTCAGCAGCTCCATGAAATTGTCCTATATGCCTTCGTGCTTAAGAAAAATTAGCAGTTGCTTAGCTCGGCTATGCCAGGATATACAAGGTGTTTCAGCGAACACTTTCAAAAATTCTTAAAGGTTGCCTGTTGCAGATAGCACAATTCTAGTTCGTGAGCTGGTCTACTCGAAGAGGCGGACATTACGTGCACAAGACATTCAAATGCATAATCGAATAATTAACAAAAATTCACTAATTAAGTTTCTAACTAATTAGCTGATGGCCCATATTGCAATTTACAAATTGTAGCCGTGCAGTTCCCAAGGCGGATCCACTTGGAACGAATTCTCGGGAAGACACCAGTTTCGAGATATTAATTCTCGAACTTTGCGGAGAAATGCATTGGCCTTCCAGTTAGTTTCTTAACAAAACGTTGCTTTATGCATTCAAGCACAAAATTAACTGGGACGCCAATGCATTTCTCCGCAAAGTTCGGGAATTAATATCTCGAAACTGGTGCCATCATGAGCATTAATTCCAAGTGGATCCGCATTGCGAACTCCACGGCTACAATTTGTAAATTGCAATATGGGCCATCAGGTAATTAGTTAAAAACTTAATTAGTGAACTTTTTTAGTTAGTCTATTATGCACTTCATATTTTTGTGCAAATAATGTCCGCCTCTTCGAGTAGACCAGCTCATTAACTAGATTTGGGCTATCTGCCTCAGGCAACTTTAAATAAATTTTGAAAATTTTCGGTGAAACACCCTGTATGTGAGCTAAGTCGGCCACATAGTTAAGAACCGGTAGACCTTGTGGCATGGGCGGGTAAGGATACCCATTGGTAACGCTAAAGAGTGCAATTTTCTGCTTAACGAGAAAGTTCTCGCACGTTGTACAAACCCGCGCCACGGTTTCACCCCACTCAGGCTTTCCCAACTATCATGAACCAAATTTTATAAATACGCAAATGTCATTAGCTGGACAAAACCAAGATAATGTTGTTTGCCGCCGCTTGGAGATACTCAGATTATTTTTTTGGGTTCCGCCTAATTACATGATTAGTCTTAAATAATTATTCAACTTTTCAGATATTTTAATTCAATGAAACGTGTCAATGAGAAAACTGTAGAGCGACATGAAAAACTCCCGACACAGCTTTCTGTGGCTCAATACGTGCTATATAAAGGTGTTTTTCCGAGCGCGAAAGAAGCCCGCGAATACACGCAAAGTGCATCGAGCGGCCAGTCGCGCGGCAATTTCGCGTGTATTCGCGGGCTTTTTTGACGCTCGGAAAAACACTTTCTTGTAGCACGTATCGAGCTGCATAAAGCTGTATCGGGAGTTCTGTGTTTCTTGTGTTCTCTCTTTTTAGAACTCAGTCCTCGCTGCATTCCTGTCAAGAGACCTGCGTCACGCTGATACGCACATGTCATTTGTGACCTGAGAGTACCGTGCGCACAGCGTTAAAAAAACAAAACAAATACATGGAAGGTAGATTACAGGTATCGTTTGTGAACAATGTATGGGGGGCCTGAAAGGGTGTGAACTTTTCCAAGAGTTAATGTCAAACAAAAATACTCCATCCGCAGCCTCTGTACTAACATGTCCAGGCGCATTTTCTTCTTCTTTTGAGTACGAACCAATATCCAATTTTTCGGATATTGTGCTGCCTTTTCTCGGGCACCGGGGATGCAATTATAGACACATGCACTCTTATATACAGATACATTGCCGTCAAAGCAGCGGATTGAAGATTGGGTGTCAAAGATTCTGACATTCTGACGTCATATGGAATATCCGACTAGAAACTGTAGGCGTCTCACCATCTCAGACTAAGAAAACATCGCTCGGCGTGCTGACTTTCTAACGAAAAGTGCTCGTTTAGCTCGCAAGTGGCACGCATAGACTGGAGAGCGAATAACATGCCGTCATCGACCCTATGTCGATGACTGCATGTCATCCCAGGAGTCCTTAGCTATCGCCTAAGAGACGCGAAGGTGAAAGCCTTGTAAAGCCTACTGTAATTCACCTTAATCCACCTTAATCCTATTTAATGCATCCCTACTCCACCTTAATCCAATCAGACATCAATCATTAATTACCTCTTCTAATCATTAATCATCTCTTATACACGGCTAGACGTCCTTTCGTTCGCTTCTGCCCTTCCTTAGGTCACGTGACTTTCAGTACCTGACGATGCGACCTTGAAACATAGAGATATAAGTCTTTCGCCTTAAAAATGCAAACAGAACGTTTCGTAAGCCCTACAGGCTCCTTGTTCAAAAGACCCCAACCGGAGGTAACTGGAAAGCCTACCTAGGCGGAAAAAGAAAGAAAGAAAAAAGCTAAAGACGAAAAGGCACAACGAAGCAGCCAGGTCTAAGCTAACGTGTCTAAGCTGCCACCTTATTTCCTTGACGTCTGGCAGATTTCATAGCAGCAAGTGACGCATCGAATGAGCGCAACTACGAGCTCGTATCCGCTCTTCCACCATGCCTTCTCAAACGGCGCATCGCCCCACGTTGGCAGTACCCCTGTTTAGATATTTGACGTCAACGGGAACAATTACTATATACGTCACTACAGCAGAATTGATCGCGTTGTAGGCATGCGAGTTTGCCCTGCACCGAATGCCTTCGACATTTAGCCCGTTAGGGACCAAGAAGCTTACGGGAGGAACTAGGCAGGCTTACCACAGGCATGGCTAAGTGTTTTCTGTGCGAAATAAAATAGTGGATGATGTCACTGGGGACGCTTCAACGCAATAGAAAACATTTCTAATAGTGTAGTCACGTTAACCTGTCGATTTGGTGCTGCAGGCTTTGCTCAGATTTTGGTAGGTTCGACGTAAAGGTGTTTGAACCCTCACGAAAAAAAACATTTCAATAAGTGTTCGGCTAAAAAAAAAGGAAAACGTGAATAAAGGCCTTAATAAAGCCAAATGATTTTAACTAGATAAACATACCGTACTGAGGCAAACGAAGTCTGTGAGCGCTGGAGTCCGTCCATGTGCGTATTTATAATTCCACTACACGCATAACTATGTCATTACTATGTCGGGAAGCTGCTTACATCACAGAAAAGAAAAGGTAATATTTTATTCTATTCAAACTTCTCTTCATGGTCAATCAACAATAATAAATACTTTTTAAATAATATAATATTTATATATACCTTGTAAATTCACACTTCAAATTAGAGATTTTTACTCGACCGCATCACTACAACCTAACAAACCGCCCTATAAGGGCTTGGGTTCTGTCCAGTTCCCACCAGAGGGATAATGCAATTAGTTGAGAAAAAAATCAGTCAACCAAATTCAACAAATACTATAGCAATATTTCTCTTCACTCTAAAAACACAGGTGCTTTCGCAGCTAATGACTTTAGAACCAAAGGAATTGCTGACGTACTGCAGTATGTTTTTTAGGTGTTGTTTTGAGGAAATTAATTTTATCATCAACTATTTCTAATCGTAATCACTATCCGCGGCCAGTCTCTCAGTGGCTATGGTGTTGTGCTGCTGCACGAGGTCGCAGGCAGGTTCAATTAGCTAGCGTCAGCACTCTGTTGGGGTGGAATGCAAATGTGCTCGTTTACCGTGGGTGCAGGTTAATGTACCCCACCTAGTCAGAACGAATCTTGAGCCTCCTCTACTACGTGCCACATAACTCACTGCCCTATTTGTGGACGTAAAGCACAATAACATAGTTTTAAAATGTTTAGGAAAATGTATTTTTGTCGGCAGAGTGAAAGGGACATAAATTGATCTGGAAAAAAAACATCCTTGGAACTTAAATATTACGTAAACAAGTTAGGCAACATGGCGGGTTGGTTTGTAACTACAATTTTTATGGAGAGCATATCTTTGAATATGATGACCATTCATGAGTTTTCTCATTTCTTCCCAAAGTATTGAGAAGAGAGGTATGAAGGGATGCGAACTACTGCAGTGTTCAGTCATGTGTTAAGTGTTCAGTCACTGTTAAGGGAAGCGCAGGCTCGATACTAGTATTTCCAAAGTTATTTGCATAGATGACAAATAATGTGAAAGGATTGAACTTCTGGCATTCTCCATTATTTGTGCGTTTTTTTTTTTGCAATTTACGAACGTCGGCGCCTTTCATGCACGTCAGAAGTCTGCTTGAATTCTTGTACGCATTTCATTTCTCCTCGGCCTTCGAGCTGTATTTAACGAAATCAGCGGAACAATCTTGGATGCGTCATAAAAGTCGATAAGCTTTTGACGTTTGCAGCCATGTGTCGCTATTATACCTGAATATAAGTGTGAAGGCCTACCCCCAATCCTCATACGTCGTGAAATATCAAATGCACAGCAGCGATGAAAATGACTACCTTAGCCTTCATGCTGCTTCTTGGATTGAATGCTTCTTGCTACGGCGTAACACTGAATGACTTTTGCACGGTAACGTATTTGCTTTTATTTTGTGAAATGCATTCGGGCACGTATATTCGAATATCTTATTTGTTTTATTTTGCTTTCACAGCATCGAACAAAATTTTCCTGCTCAAACAAACTTTGTTATTGCATTCTTCTTTTTATTGATTTGAGTGAGGAGTATTCTATGGCGATGTGATCATTTATTACCTTTCAGTCCTCCTACTTAGCAATTCTGGCGTTGGCGAGAGCGCGGATATCGGAGGGAATTGCCAGAAAAATGTGGATCTAGGGGCCGTATTCTTAGCATACAAAGTGCAGTGAGAAGGAGTCATGTTGTGGTATCCTTTGAAGAGATAACCGGTGGTCTGCTGAACTAATTGATGGACAACTGTTTCTTGTTTTTGGGGTGGGTGGCAGCAGGGTAAAGGCCAATGAACATCAATTATCTGCACATTATCGCATAGACAAAGACTAACAATTGTTCTAGCATGTCTGAAATTTTCTTACTAGGTATCTTTTTTAGTTCGATCGGCCAATATGTTTTGCCTGCCGGCGTATCGGTCAAGTTGCTCGCCATTGTAGCAATCGTACTTTCTCCTCCCCTCCGCGACCGCCATTCACCAGTTATCCTCGCCCCGAACACAGCCCGCGTCGTTACCAGCCTCCATTTGAACCACAACATGCTAAACAATGAGGCTCGTGCCCATTGGAACAGTCCCTCATCGTCATTTCGACGCCACCAGTCTCGTTCGCGACCTGCTCGTCGGCCATCGTCCCTATCACCGCAGGCTCGTCGCCTACCGTCCCCGATGCCGCCCCGACGCCCGTCTCCGGACAACTACGCGATGCAGCTCCCGGTGGTGGCGCTGCATTGACGATTCGACCGCAAAACCCTCTGATCACTTTGCTCACCAACCAGAACTTGATGGGCGTTGTTGTCGATGACGTCAGTGTCCAAGCACTCATTGAAACTGGCGCGCACATATCAGTAGTGAGTGCCCAATTTCGCCGACGGCTGAACAAAGTCTTTACACCCGCTGCATCACGCACTCTCCACGTCGCCGATGTAGGAACGCCTACCATGCTTGGTATGTGCACTGCTCGCATTGGCATCGCAGGGCGCCTAATCACTGTGTGTGCCGTTTTGGAACAATGCCCTTAGAATGTTATACTCGGATTAGACTTTTCATCGTCCCATTCAGCTCTCTTTGATTGCTCGTCTAGTATCATTCAGCTTGAGCTACCCACGGCTGCTATAGCCCACCAGTCACACAGCCACGGTTACGCTCTGCCGAAGACATCCGCCTGTCGTCTCAAGCCACTACGTACGTCACTCTCATGTCTCTTAAATCTGTTCCTGACGGCGTCTACGTGCTATGTCCCACGACTGAGATACTGCTTGAAAGTATTTGGCCGTTCCCCATACCGTGCTCAATGTTACAGACAATGAGACTTCGCTCCCTCTCCTCAATTTTAACTGCTCTACTCAAATTGTTCCCAGAGGCATGTTTTTGGGCGATATCTGGCCTGTCAATGATTGCGAGATATCGGCGCTTGACGCCGAAATTCAGTCGGCATCTACAGGAACCTCTGATTCACCCACTGTAGTCACATACGCTTTTAGAAAGATGATTGCACCGGACCTCCTTCCTGCCCAAGCCTCTTGACATCCGCCGCCTCATGGAAACTTACCGCTAGATCGTTTACTTTGACGGCCGTCCTTTGGCCCAGACATCGGTGGTTACACATCGTATTTACACCGGAGACGCCAATCTGATACGCCGTCGTCCGGTACCACGTTTCACATGCCGAACGACAAGTGATACAACGAGATAAGTTGATACAAGTCGATAAGTTGTTGACTAAAGGCATTATCGAACGATCTTCCAGTCCGTGGGCGTCCCCAGTTGTCCTTGTCAAGAAGAAGGACGGCAGTTGGCACTTTTGTGTCGATTGCCAGCACTTCAACAGAATGACGTGCAAGGCTGTCTACGCCTTGCCGCGCATTGATTACGCTTTGGACTTCTTGCATGGAGCCAAGTACCTCTCGTCCATAGACCTTTGATCAGGCTATTGGCAAATCTCGGTAGATGACATGGACCGTGAAAAAACTGCTTTCGTAACACCTGACGGCCTCTACCAATCCAAGGTTATACCGTTCGACCTTTGTAATACCCCGGCAACGTTCGAAAGAATGATGAACTCCTTACTTCGCGGCTGTAAATGGTCTACATGTCTGTGTTCTCTAGACAATGCGACAGCCTTTTCATCAACTTTTGCGAGCCATCTAACGCGTCTGTCGGCCATTTTTGGTGTTTTCAGACGGGCCGGCCTGCACTTTAACTTATCCATGTGCCACTTTGGACGTCGTCAAATTACCGTTCTTGGTCATCTCGTCAGTGCCGCTGGCGTTCAACCCGACCCGGACAAGATTCGCGCTGTCCAGAAATTTCCTGTGCCGCCTTATACCGCAGACGTAAGAAGCTTTATTGGACTATGCTCCTCTTTCCGTCGGTTCCTCAGGAACTTAGCCGACACAGCTCCCCTACTCCCTGATTTACTTAAGAAGGTCGTTGCATTCATGTGGGGCCCTGCTCAAACCCAAGCCTTCTTCGCCCTCGTACGATTGCTAACGCCTTCCCCATTGCTGGCTCATTATGATCCATCTGCCGCCACTGAACTTCACACGGATGCCAGTGGCCATGGAATTAGGGCTGTGGTCGTTCAATCGCAGCGTAGCGCAGAGCGCGTCATAGTATACGCCATCCGCCTTGTGTCACCCGCCGAGATAAATTTTTCAATTACTGAACGGGACTGCCTGGCGTTAGTTTGGGTATTAGCCAAATTCCGCCCCCTACTAGTACGGCCGAAAATTTACCGTTGTTATCGATCACCCCGCCTTGCGTTGGCTGTCGTCATTTGAGGACCTCACTGGTCAATTGGGTAGATGGGCGATACGGCTTCAACAATATTCATTTGTTGTCTTACACAAGTCAGGTTGCTTGTACAAGGCGGCGGACTGCCTCTCCCGTCATCCTGTCGACCGCCCTGAATATTGTCACGTAGTAGTGACGGTGAAGAAAAATAGTCGCGAAACTGTGAATGATGAAACAGTCTTCTTATTGGGCGAACCTGCGCCCACAATAGCAAGTTACACTCGAAGCACAACGATAGCGGCGAACACAGTCGGCGATCGTCGAAATCTGATCAGCGGCGAAACGCCTCGGGTTCTATCATGAGTCATCGAAGGTTCCAGAGTAATTCCTGGCGCCCGTGCGTCTTCCAGAAATTACTAGAGAATTGTCATCGCTCATACAATCAAGTTACATAAGCATAGGTGACAACCGACAACGGATAGATTCATCGATAACGTTCGAGAAACTTCCGATACATGCAGGCACGTCCTGCGCCGAGCGATAACGTTTAACATTTGTTAGCCGGTGAAAAGCGGTCACCAGTGCAACATAAGCAACTACACGGGTTAATATGATGCGCATGACACCGACGCTTGGGGCCTGGCCATTTCCGATCTGCGTGACATTTGCACTGAACAACGACGTGATGATAGCTACGTCTACTCATCGATCGTGTCAATTCTGGACTTTCGGAGCTAACCCTGCACATGTTCGTACTCCGCGATGACGTTCTCTACCGTAGCAGCTTACGCCCTGTAGGACCACAATTTTTACTCGTTGTGCAGTTAGTTGCAGTGCGCATCTACTGACGACTACCTCGGAGTGCCTTATACCTGCAACCGCGTACGGCGGCGCTTTTACTGGGCAGGCCTGTACCACTCCTTGCGCTGATACGTTGCAGCGTGTGCGTTCTGCCTGCGCTGCGGAAAAAAAGGGGGAAAAAAAGAAAAACCTGTTGTGCTGTACGCCTTTACCCCATCGATGTGCCCTCAGAAGCATTTTTTTTTGCGTCGGTCTCAATCTTCTCGGCCCTTCTCTGACGTCGAAATTCCGAAATAAGTGGGTCGTTGTCGCGACTGCCTATGCGACCCGTTAAGCCGCGTACACACTAGCGGCAAAACGCGCGCGGCGCGCCGCCGGCGGCAAAACGCAGCTACGGCAGGGCGGCCAAACAAATCGGTGGAGCGCCGCCTCGGGAGTCACGTGACAGCATAGACTCCTCCCCCCTTCTCGAACTATCTGTCAGCTCCATCCGGGAGCTGACGCGTGCACACGATAGTGCTAAACGAGTTTCCGGCTGATACCGGACTCAAATACGAAACGAGCAGTCGAGCAGGTCCGCATGAAACCAGTTTCCCGCGCGCACGTCACGGGAGCGGTCGCTCTAATTGGTCTCCTTCATCCGCGGCACGCAGCAAACCGCGAAAAATCGGTCCAGAGGCTCTATTCTGGACATTCCGTCATTTTCTTTCGAATCGTGACGTGCCGCGGCGCTTACAAAATGGCGCTGATAACCCCGATTTGCTTTCGTAACGTGACGCAAATCTGACGTTTCGCCTCAGAAACTGTTATGTAGGCATTGAACCTAGTGTTCTTGATAAAGCAAAACAGTTTTCCTCTCCAGATAAAATAAAGCAGCTAGCTTGAAGCGTACGATTATTCCATCAAAATCGTTTCTCGCTTGCGTCATCTGCATGCGCACAAGCTGTCGTCTGCTTCATTAGCAAGAATGCGTGTCCTCGGGAAATGGAATAAGTCATCGTATATTGGCGCCCACGCGCTTGCTTTCTACCTAGAGACATCATACGCGACCTACCAGTGATGATGAGCGCAGGCTCTAGGCCGCGTTATCGCTATCTCGTGAAACGCAAGTGACAGCCCGACTAGTCTGGCTAAGAAGTGGCCGAATATCATCCATAGCGTTGTGCGCGCAACGCAAGCGCCGGCGCTGCCATCTCTCATTCACTTCGCTGCTTACTCGCACCACGAGAGGAAACTTTAAGGAGCCGCCTTGCGCACATTTCTATTTATAAATAAAAGCCACCGTTGTCATAGACTCTGATGACTCGAAAGGTCATTATTATTGATTACGATACAAACGCAGTAGTGTAAAGTGCAAAAAGTCACACTAGTTTGCTAGTTCCAACAAATAATATTTCAAATAAACGTGTTTTAATAAAAATGATGGTTCAAAACACAAATACCAACACCTACCAACAGCGATGCATCTGCTATGAGCACGCGTTATGAACAAAATATTTTCATGGTCCCAAATGCCAGGGAAAATGCGGCGATACGCAAGCCTCTCCACCGCCATTGCATATGGCCGCTCATTACCATAATTCGGACGGCTCGTCGCACCACAAATTATGGCGGCAAATCTCCGAAATGGCGGCCCAGCGCAACCTCACGCAAAGTCAAATTGACGTTTACGAAACGGCGCTTCCTGTGACGCTCCTCACAGGATATTCCTTTAGCCAATCAACAAGCTGACATGCCGGCTATCTTGGGACGCCACCACACATTCGCAAAATTGCAGATGCATTGCAAGGGCTTCTGCACGCTACTGTCCACTTTCTTTTTAAAGTGCTGAAGTCGCAATATAGGTGCCAAAGACCACAAAAGAAGTATTAGTCGATAAAACTTGCAGCTCCACGTCACGTTTTGTCATTCTGATCTAAACGCAAAATTGCATTTTGCAAATTTTCCGTTTCCCGGCACAAGTTTCAAAACACGCGAACTCTCGACAGCTAATGAGACAGTCAACATGGCGGATAATGGCGGCCATGCAGTCGCCATGCGTGTCGAGTATAGAGCCTCAGGAGGCGATCCCTCCCGCGGCAAGAAAAAACTGCATCGCTGCTGCTGGCGTGGCGCGCGTTTTGCCGCTATTGTGTACGCGCCTTACGTGGGCGTTTTTGCCGCTAGCGTGGCCGTATTTACGCGATCACTCGAGCTTTGCCCACAAGCTGTGCATCTGTGGTGGCGGATTTTCTTTTACATGATGTCATCTTCAATCACGGCGCACCCCGGCAGCTCATCACCGATCGCGGACGCACCTTCTTGTCCCTAGTTGTTGAAGACCTACTTCGTTCCTGTTCTGCCGAGCACAAGCTTTCCGCCGCCTACCACCCGCAGACAAACGGACTCACGGAGCGGCTCAGTTCGCACGTCGACGGAAATGCGGTTTGTGTACGTTGCTGATGACCACAGTGATTTGCATAACGCGTTACCCTTCGTGACCTTCGCTTACAATTCGTCCCGGCACGAAACCGCTGGATTTTCACTCTTTTACCTTCTGTTTGGCCGCCACCCTACTTTGCCCTTTGACACACTGCTTCCTTCCTTGACGAACACTCCCACTAAATATGCTCAAGACGGCTTCGCCCGCGCTCACACGGCGCGCCAGATTGCCGGCACCTGGTTTACCGAGTATCAGGCCGCGCAGAAGCCCGCATAGAGACGTTCAGTTTGTCCCTAGCTCCGTTGTTCTCATATGGACGCCTTGTCGCCGCGTCGGCTTGTCTGAAAAGCTGCTGCCGCACTACACAGGGCCCTACAAGATATTGCGGCACCTTGACGAGGTTAACTACGAGATCGCTCCGCTGGAATTGCGTCTCCCCACTGACGTTGTGCATGTGCCTCGGCTGAACGCCTTACTTTGCCGCGAGTTCACCTCCATTATAGCTGGCGCCAGCGACGGTGCCTTTACAGGCGGTGGTTATGTTAAGGCGCCACCAAGAGTGGTGCCAAAGTAAGAAGAAGACCATTTGAAGTGTCTAGGTGAATCGCTCTCGACAGCCATCTTGTTGGTACATCATTGCCTTTCTTGCAAATGTTGTAAATACATTTTTTTAAATCTCCCTCTCTTGCTATGTGTGTGAATTTCTCTTTACTCTATCTGTCTCCCCTTACCCCCTCCTGAGTGCAGCGTTGCAAACTGGATATCTATCTTCCGGTTAACTTTCCCGCCTTTCGCATCTCATTTATCTCTCTTTCTCTTTATAAAGACCTCTTTATATGTGACTTACGCAGTGTAAAAATATTTATGCATTTAAAAGCTTCGACCGAAGGCAGGCGGGGAGTGTGCGTTTGGTTCGTTCTGCCGAAGAGCAGGCTGCCTTGAAGGAACGGCAGCGGGCCCATGACCGTCTGAAAGGCTACAAATACTAACCAACCCCTCCGCTATGATGGGAGAAGCTTCGCGCGCACCCCTGTTCCCGGTAAGGGAGGGGTTTTAAGTTTTTAGTCATACTCTGGGGGTCCTGACGAAATTTCTACCTTTGTACGGCTGCCTATTTGATGCAGTAAGGGATCAATCACGCGGTGTGCTGACTATTCTCATTGAACGACCCCTCTGGCCGCCTTACACGTTTGTTGCTGATTTTGCATGAGTGTGACATGCGGGTCCTGTACCGCTGTGGACGCCAGAACACCGATGCCGACGCTCTTTCCCACTCGCCAATTTCATCTAACACAGACAGCATTTGCTCACTCAATGTTGTGCTGTCAGCAAGTGTCATCAATGACATGCGCTCTCAGCAGTGCAGTGATCCGTGGATTTGTTCACATTTGAGACCCCTCGCTTATGCTGCAACTGTACCAGCATCTAGGACCCTACTGTGGCAAGCGCATCACTTTTACAGCGTAAGCTGTTATGGGCTCATTCCAATAGCCGTTTCGGTTCGCGATGGTGTCCGCCTGCCTCCGCCGACGGCGTCCGGCGATCGTAACCGCTATCGCTGGAAATGCGAAAAAAGTACCCGGTTCCCACCGGGATCGAACCCGCGTCCGCTGCGTGAGAGCCAGATACTCTACCACTCAGCCACGCAAGCAGCTTCCTAACGGGCACCGGAAAAGTCGGCTTTAGACGCAGGCGCAGACGATCCGAGCCTCCGCCAGTATGGTGGCACCATCTAGTTAAGGCACCTGCAAATGCAGCGTGCGCATGCGCAGACGACGAGATGCCATTCAGACGAGGCGCGCAATAAAAAAAAAACGCAATCCCCAGCCTCCACCAGTATGGTGGCGCCACCTAGTTAGGGTGCCTGCAAACGTCACAGGCCTGCGCGGCCAGGCATCATCGGGCTAAGAAGACTGCTGTGGAGAGAGCATTACAAGCCGGAGCTCGCCGTCGAAGCCGGGCTGGCAGTTCAGATCATTCTCGTCAAAATGAGGCGAATAGACTTAGTCGCGAAGACCGTAGGTGTGCGTGGTGCCGAAATTGGAGCTACCCTTGAGCCGCTCCAGCAGCTTACGCTGTGACTGTGCTGCGTGTGCCGCGCAGGTCTGTGACTTTTTTATTCGCAACCAACTCCCGTATCGTAGCAACTATCTCCCTGAGGGCCAGCAATGGCTCCTGATAATGCCACGTTAACTTCGGGCTGACTTGTGCACTTCGTTCCACACTGATCCCCATTATACCCACGGTGGCGAGCCAGTTAAAGACCTGCATTCACGTTCGGCTTTGGTATTAGTGGCCTGGCATGTAAAAGTTTCTTCGCAAGTGCGTCCATGGAGGAGTTTATTACCCCTGATGCTTCCGCTTCCTTTATCCGCTTTCACATTAGCTTTCCATTCCCACTCCTCCCCTGATGACGCTTTGCCGTTCTCCCTCAAGGGTTGCAGAATTAAGCGTTCTTTCTTCCTATAGATCACTATCATGATCATCATCATCATGATACACTGCTGTCTCGACTGCCGGTGCCTGAAGTACAGTGCCTAGAATATACTTAAGTATATTCTAGGCACTATACCTGAAGTCCATAGCTAATTCAATTTCAACTACCGCACCTTTACAGCCACTTCATTGTCCGGCTCATGCCTTGGATGGGTTCGCAACCAACCTTTATGGTTCGCTTGCTTGTACCAGTGCTAGCAGCCATTGAATTGTCGTTGGAGTGGATCATCTCACGCACTATGCAGAAACTGCCACACTCCAGTCTGCAACCGCCGGCAGAGAGAGAGAAAAATAACTTTATTTTAGCCCAAAATGTGGTTAGAGGAGGGGGTAATGACTAGAAGCCTCCGCCGTCCCCCCTTTAGACGGCGGCCCGCAGCCCCTGAGCCGCGGCGGTGTCTTCAGCCATTTGGACTACTCTTGCTTGAACATCCGGGTCCGAGCTGAGCAACACGGTCTCCCATTGCTCCTCATTTCTTATTGTTAACCTGGATTGTTGTGGTTTTGAACCGTTATTGTTATATTGTTTCTTTAGGCATGCCCAGATTATGTGTTGAAGATCTGCTCGGTTGTTACAATGCTTATATATGTCTGTGTATACATCTGGGTGATAGTGACTGAAGGCAATGCGGTTGGGGAAAGTGTTGGTTTGTATTAGCCACCAAGGCCACTGATTGCCACTTGTTTGATGAACAATGTGCTGCCGATATTTAGCCTTGGCTAGTCTGTAATGATCAATGATTTCCTTAAAGGAAACCAGACTATCTCTGCCCGACCGGCGGATTGCGAATGCGCCCGTGTTGGTGTTGGTGACGTCGTCTCGGTCTGCGAAACCTCGAGCCGCGTCATGCGCATTCACGTTGCCTGGCAGGCCAGAGTGGGCTGGTGCCTAGATGATTTGTATTCTCCTAGCTCGGTCTCCGTGGAAACCAGCCTGGAGGATTTTTGCGTCTTTGGCGAGATGCGTCCTTTAGCGTAATTTAATATGGCGGTCCTTGGAATCACTTAATATAATTTCATATTTGGGAGAAGATGTCATTGATAGTGCAATGGCGACCTCTTCTCCTACCTCTGGCGTTGTTGTTAGGATTGTGGCTGACGCAAATGCATGTCCTTGATTATTGACTACTGCCACTGCCATGACATCTTGATGTTCGTAGTCGGCAGCGTCTACATAGAGCACATCTTTAGAATTATCAAACCTTCTTCCTAATGCTTTGACTATTCTTTCTTCGTTCTTCGTTGTGCGAAGGATGCAGTGTGTTTGGGTAACGGGGGGATATATAGGTGTCTCCTAATGTTCGCAGGTATATCTGTTTTGAAGTCAGTTCTGGGTTCATAGTTGATGCGCAGTGATTCCAGAATATGTCTTCCGGTTTGACTTTTGGTGAGCCTCTCCATCTGGACAGTTCTGTGAGCTTCTATCAATTCTTCTATGCTGTTATGGAGCCCAGCGCTTCAAAACGTTCATTCGAAGTGGAGACCGGGATCCCCAGAGCTTGCTTGTAGGTTTTCCTGATCATGACGTTGATTCTTTTCTTTTCTTCAGTTTTAAGGTCTAATAATGGCGCTACGTAGACGATCCGGCTGAGAACAAAGGTTTGATATTAGTCTGATCAAGCTATTTTCTTTCATACCGTGGTGTTTATTTGCTATGCGCGAAACCAGACGCGTTGTCTGATATGTATTGCTTTCTAACTGTCTGATGGTTTCAATATTGTAGCCGTTGTTCTGAATCCGCATACCGAGGATCTTTATACTTGTAACCAGCGGTATGGGTTGTCCTTGGTTTGCGAAGAGCTGTATATTGGGGACTTCGGTTTTCTTTTTCCCTCTTGACGTTGGCTGGTAAAGCAGGAGCTCGGATTTCTGCGGGGAGCATCCCAGACCTGTCGACCCAACGTATGCTTCTACCGCATCAATCGCCTTTTGCAGAGTGTCCTGAATATGACCATCACTGCCTCCCGCTTTCCATAGCGTAATATCATCGGCGTATAGGCTATGATTTAGATCTTCAACGTTATTAAGTATTTCTGGGAGGCCTATCATGGCGACATTGAAGAGAAAATGCGAGAGGACAGAGCCTTGCGGCGTACCTCTGCTTCCAAACTCTAGTTAGTCCGACGCCACTCCTCCTATTGTTAAAATTGCTCTTCTGTCAGATAGAAAGTCTTTGGTGTACTCGTACGTCTTACGCCCAACTCCTAATTTTTTTTACGTTTTCCAATATTGCTTCATGTTTCACATTGTCAAAGGCCTTGGTTAGGTCTAGTCCCAGTATGGCCCTGGTATCCATCCGGGAGCAGCCGTTTCTGTACTATTATTTGGTGCTTAATTCTCAGCATTATGTCTTGCGTCGATAATTTCGGGCGGAAGCCCACCATTGTGTGTGAAAAGGCTTCTCTGTTCTCCATGTATCTGTTTATTCTGTCGAGGATCACGTGTTCCATCAATTTCCCAATGCACGAGGTCAGCGATATTGGTCTGAGGTTGTCAAGCTGTAGTTTTTGGCCTGGCTTCGGGATCATTACGATTTTTGCTGTTTTCCACTGTTTCGGGATCTTGCCTCTTTCCCAGCAGATGGTTATGTATTTTGTGAGAGCTTCAATAGACTGATCGTCCAGGTTACGAAGCATCTTAATTTTGTTGGTAACTCCGTCGGGGCCCGGAGCAGACTTTGTGCGGAGGTTTTGAATAGCCCCTCGTACCTCTGCCACGGTAGAAGGACGATCGAGTGCTTCGTTATATGCCCCTACGTATGCCTTTAGATTTTCTTTGGGACTGGATCCCATGCATTTGTCTTGGATTTCTTTAATTAACTCCTTGTCTGTACCAGGGTAATTATGTATTATCTTGCTTAGGTTGTGCTTTTGTGTCGTCTTGCTCTTAACTGGATCAATTAGATGTCTAAGAACATTCCATGTTTTGGCAAGACCACTCTGTAGATCCATTTCTTCGCACGTGCTGTACCAGTTTTGTCTGGTCAGTCGGTGCGCGTAATTTTCTATGTCCCGATTTAGCCTTGCAATGCGTCTTCGTAGGTTACGACTTAGCTTTTGTTTGCTCAATTGTCTTTGCAGGCCTTGTTTCGCTTCCCACATGTGTAGGAGCTTGGCGTCGGCTTGCTTTATCTCTGCTTCCTCTGGTATGGTCTTAGTTGCCTGGTCGACACATTTGTGCAGCTGTTCAAACCAGGATTCAATGTCTTCAATGTCCTTTGGGTTGCTGCTGTTTTCTTCGGATTCGCTTTCAGCCATTCTTATTTTCCTGAATTCATCCCATTCGGTTATTCTAATTTGGTTGCCTTCTCTGGGCTTGGTTGTTCCTGCAACTAGTGTGGTGGCCACTATGTAGTGGTCACTTCCTAGGTTTTCCTGTAGATTTAGCCATCCCGCATCAGCTTTAGCATTTTTTACAAATGTCAAATCTGGCGTTGTGTCCGTACACACGCTGTTCCCCAGCCTAGGTGGGATGTGCTGTGTCGGTAATCAGAGTAAGACCCTCTCGCTGAACGTCCTGCCATAGACGTCTTCCCTTCACTGTTTCCAACCTGTAGCCCCAGGCGGGGTGGCGCGCATTGAAATCTCCTGTTACTATTAAAGTGTGCTTTTTTGCTATATCTAGCGCTTCCGGAAAAGATTCGCGAAGCTATGTTTTGCCTTAGGATTGCTGTATACGTTTAGTACGAAGAGACTATTCTTGTTTCTGTTTTTTGCCGATATAATTTCAACGTGGAAAACGTGGTCGATGTATTCTGTGCCTATATCATGTCGGATGACCGGCAGATTGCGTCGGACCAGTGTCGCAACCATAGGCTTGTTGTTACTTCCATCCATATTGGCCTGGTCTGCTTGACAGAATGTTTTATATCCCGATAATTTGGCAGTGCATCCGGTTTCTTGTAGGCAGATTGCGTCAGGCACTGGTCCCATAACTTTATTATCTACAAACTGTTGCAGGTTTCCTCGTTTCCTACGAAATCCGCGACAGTCCCATTGCCATATTGTATAAGTGTTATTAGTAGCCATGGTGACGTTATTGACTATCCTTTGTAGCCCTGTTTACGTCAGCTGCGGTTGGCCTAGAGTACGGTTTTTGGGTCTTAATGGGACCTACTTGTCCCCCCATGCCTTCCGTATGCGTAGAATGTTCTAATACAGCAAGTCTGGCATTAATATTGCCCATGCATTTGGCCATCTTTCTTTCTATGCTTGCATTTATCCCTTCACTAATGGAGCTACTAAGAATTTCTAGTTTGCGATCCGTCTCCTAAGTAATTGTAACTTTTCATTAAGAAACTTTTCGTCTATGTACTGTGGTTGTGGCGGCTTGGCTACTACTTGTTCTTTGTGTGTTATTTCGGCAGTAGCCCTCCTTTTCATGGGAGGGGATGCGGAATCTTGGTTAGCGCTAGCTACAGGCCTCTTCTCTTGACTTTATTGTTGTCATCTATCTGCTTCTTCTTTCTAAGCTTGGTGATCTCTTCCATAAGTAATTTGTTTTCTTCAAACGAAAGATGTAAAAGCTTTTTAAGTTTGCCCGATTCTGCTTGTACTTTGGCTAGTGCATCGTTTTGCGTATGATGTGTGGAGCTCTGGGAGACCGTGTTTGCCCAGCTCACCTTATTTGGTTGGTCTTCTCCATGAGGCGCCTCGGTTGCCCCGTTCCTTGATTGGGACTTGGACCTGGATCTTGACCTGGATCTTGACCCGGATCTGGACCTGGACTGCTGTCTCCACGGTGATCTCGACGCCCGTGTGTTGGCAGGGGTTCCGTTGCAGCTCGGCCGTTTGAGGTCGGAGGTCGTTTTCTTGTTGCTGTCGTTTTGTGCTTTTTGCGCGCTGTCCGAAATGGGTAGGCGGGGGAAGGATTCCGATCGTTCCCTTTCTGTCTTTAATATGCCTGGATTGTTGGGTTTTCCCTCGGCGAGGCGTTCTTTTGCTTTCGTCTTCTCGAGTTGCCGCTTCTTCAAAAGAAATGGGACGTGGTAGCGCTGGCTGCATCCCTTGTCTCCTGTGCGGTGGTCCTTACTACATAGGATGCACTTGGGGTCACAGCTATGGCTCTCCGGCGGATTCTTGTATCCGCAGTCCGTGCATATTGTGTTTTCCGGCGCCGGGCAGACCTCAGATCTGTGACCTAGTCTGCCACATGCTCCGCAGATCTCGTTTATCTTTTTGTGCAGGTAGCACCTGTATTCGGTACCCCTGTAATAGACGAAGTACGGGGCTTCTTCATCTTTGAAGACTATTACTACGGATGTGGTCTTGCCCATTCTTCGTGCTTGCAATATTGTCGGGTTCCGTATATTTACCAGGGTTTTGGTGATGTCTTCTTAGCTCTCTGCTTCTGGGACGTTATGTATCACTCCTTTCGCAGTGTCTTCAGGTGACGTTGCGTATGACATTATTTCGTACCTCTTTCCTTGGATGAAAATTGCTTTTATGCCGTTGTATCTTCTAGCGCGTGCCATGTCTGGCGTGCTGATAAATATTATGTTCTTGAAGTAGTTGGTGCGTAGCGTGTCTATGATGGCGTCGTTGACGTGGATCCCGGCTACATTCAAATATGCTGTCCCTTAGAGATACGTGACTTGTTTTGGAGACATTCAGTCCTTCCTTGGGTCGTAAAATAATTTTGATGTCGTCTTTTGGTAATTCTGGCAGCAGCGGTGCTTGTGTTTGCTTGCGATGGCATGGCCGACCGCGTGTGGCTTCCCTCTGTTCTGCGTCCTGGTTCCTGTTCTTGTTGTCTTTTCTAGCCTCGACGTTGAGGTCCTCCAGAATCTTGGCTCTTCTTTGGCGGTGGCTTTCCATCCATCCAGCATCTGCCTTAAAATCTTCAGGCGAAATGATTTCGCCTTCTACCACCACCTCCATGCTCATGATGCGCCTTGCGTTGTTTTCCTGCTCTGTCGTGGGAGCTGGCTCTTCGAGCGCAGCTGGTGCGGGCTTTCAAGCTCCTCGTGGTGCGCGGCCTCTACTGCTAACGTGGCCGCCGCCACTCACCGATGGCACTCCTGCTGTTCCGCTCGATCCAGAAAATCGGCTGTAGAATTCTTCCTGATGACCCGATTTCCAGAAAGTTGTATCCGCAGGTTTCTTGCACCTTTAGACACACCCATACCTAAACATCGTTGCGATATCCTTGGAATTCCGCCATAGATAGAAGAAAATTACGGAGCCCTTATGAGGTACCACCGCTCCGCGCGTTCTTCGTCGTCTTCTCCCGCAACCGCCGAAGACGTTGCATCATTTGTACTGCGACATTTCGTTCTTCGTCGCGGAGCTCCTCGGGAACTAGTTAGTAATGGAGGCTGCGCTTTTCTATCTAATGTCATGACGACGCTTATCAAGCAGAGCCAAAAAATTACACCATCTTTCCGAGGGGAACCATGGGCTGATGAGAAGCATCGCGGTCGTTATAACGGCGTTCACGCGTCGCGTGCAGCATCGGGAGCAGCCTCTCGTTGTTGACGTTTACACGCGGCTTCCCATTCTCGAACTTCGGGTTCCGCCGCTCGCTTCGTACGTTTACGTTGAACTTCACGGTCCCGAACCTCTGGATCTGCTGCTCGACGATCTCGAACCGACGCTGCTTCACGTTGCCGAAACTCAGGATCCGCTGCTCGACGTTCACGAACCAACGCGGCTTCACGTTCTCGAAGGTCAGGTTCCGCCGCTCGCTTCGTACGTTTACGTTGAACTTCACGGTCCCGAACCTCAGGTTCTGCTGCTCGACGTTCACGAACCAACGCGGCTTCCCGTTCTCGAAGGTCGGGTTCCGCCGCTCACTTCGTACGTTTACGTTGAACTTCACGGTCCCGAACCTCAGGTTCTGCTGCTCGACGTTCACGAACCAACGCGGCTTCCCGTTCTCGAAGCTCAGGATCCGCTGCTCGACGTTTACGTTTCGAAGCGGCTTCGCGTTCTCGAAGTGTGGAATCCGCTGCTCGACGCTGACGTTTCGAAGCGGCTTCGCGTTGGCGAACTGAATCTGGATCCGCTGCGCGTCGCCGACGTTTACGTTCTGCGTCGCGAGCTCTTCTCTGCACAGCCTTGTCTTCAGAGGTGCTCGCGGTTCTGTTAATGAACTGGCTGCGGCTGTTTGAAGATGTACCAGACAGTTCGTTGACAGATTCGTTGGCGTCCATTCAGCGCAGTGGACGGCGCAGCGTGACTAAACCGAAGCAGCAACTGAGGCAACGGCGCATGCACCGGGTTTATATAAGCAGCTGGCGCGGAGAGGAGGAGGAGAGAGAGAGGCACGCATGCGCGCGCTATCGCACAGGTGGCGGATGAAGACACGGAGGAAGAAGCGCGTTATCGAACAGATGGCGTGGAGAAGCGGAGAGGAGGAGAGAGGCGTTATCGCACAGCTGGCGTGGAGAGAATGACGAGAGGTGCGGACGGACGCCGACGCCGACGCCAACGACGCCGCGGGACAGGCCGCCGCTATAAGATGCTCCGCATCTAATAATCCACTGCACCATAAGCGAATAACACCCGCAAGCGAACGGTATGATGGAGTGTTCCAACCGTACTATTACCGACATGCTCACCATGTACGTCGCATCGTATCATTCCAATGGGGACGCTGTGCTGCCGTTCGCCACGTTTGCCTATAATACTGCCACTAAGTCTACCCACTGCTTCCTATCCGTTTTTCCTTAATGTATGGCCGCGAACCTTCCTGCACCATCGAAACAATTCTGCCCTACCAACGCGAGTCATCGCAATGTATTCCTGTAGCTCAACCTGCGCAGCGCGCTGAAGAATACAGACCGATCGCCAGTCGCCTGATGACCACAGATCAGTCCCACCAGAAGCATCGTCGTGCTAACCATGACCCCCCCCCCCCCCCCTCCTACTCTCCAGTTTCCCTTCCGACTGTTCGGTTCGGTTGTGGGTTTCGCCGGTACCTTCTACCACGGCTCTTAGGGTGCCATTGCGCGAACTTCCCCTGTAATCTATGTCGTAGATCCTGTGTCGCCGTCTTAGGATGAGCACCGCCGCGATCGTGTAACTCTGATGCCTCTCTTAAATAGCATTGCCTCGGCGCTGCTAACAGTATATCAAAGCAGAAAAAGTTAGCGCAAGGGAAGTAAAATAACACTATAGGTAAGGAAGTCCCGGAGTTTGTAAGCGCGTGCAGGATGGCTTAAGGCTCACTAGATGGAAGACTAAAGGTCGTGATTGCGTCATAGTCCAGTGCGCCAAGACGTAAGATTATCTTGTGTAGTTTCAAATAGCGATCGCAATAGCATTTCACAAAGTGACGTCGGCGTATTGGTGTCTAAACCCTAACGCAATATCCATGCTTCTATTCAACGTAGCGTCGTCGAAGATTGCAGTGCGGGTTGTCGGTCATTTGCTGGTTTCTGATGCTCAAGCGGGCGAGTTGTAGTGCTTCTTCTGTGCAATGGAGGTAGGCGGTGATACCAAGACTGTATTCATCACTGACGTCTGGCAGCATTGCGCCCAGCTTCGTCGCCTGTTTCCTTCCGTAAAACAGTTTGAATAGCGTCATCTGCGCCGCTTCTAGCCCTGCCGTCTTGTAACCAAAGGTAATGTACGGAAGGTTGACATCTCACACATTGTCTTCAACGTAAACGTACATTGCCAACATGTGGGCGAGAGTCTTTTCTAGGCGTTCAGTAAGACCATTCGTCTACGGGCTGTAGGCGGTTATACTCTGGTCACTTATTTAGCTGCATAGCAGGATTGCTTAAGTAATTACACTGTAAAGGCAGTTACTTTGCTCGTGGCGAGGACATGTGGGGCAGCATGCCATAGCAGGCTTCTCTCGCCAAATAATTTTGCCACGTCAGCTGCGCTGCTCTTGGGTAATGCTTCTATTTGAGGGAAGTGAATAAGGTAGTCGGTAGCCACAACGATCCACTTATTGCCACATGTTGACGTCACAGAAGGACCCAATAGATCCATCCCAATTTGCTGGAATGGTGAGGGTGATTGTGGTTGCCATACCCTTTGCAACGGGTTGCCGTAATCTGAGTGGCCAAAGGCCAAAGATGCCAAAAAGGTTACTAGAAACCACTTATGCGGTAACACCCATTAAAAAAGGAAATAAATACGAATGAAATATGTGAACTGTGAAGGGATGTATTTACAAAGCAGTTAGGGGCTACACAGCAGGCTTGGCTCAAGAGCGTCGGTTGCTTGCTTGCTTGATCCTCATCCGTGGCGCTTACCCACTACGGGGTATGATTGGCCAAGAAGCCGGCGGTTAAAGGTTAAACAGAAGGGGGAGATGTAAAAAAAAGTTAAAAAAACTAGAGGAAAAAGTAAATCAGGGTGAAGTATAGTGTTTATGATAATTTGGAAAGAGATTTACAGGGCAGAGACAGAATTAAAATCATTGTAATTGTATAAAAACAACACAAAAATTTTGGTGGTATTAGAATAATTTCGAAACAACAATTAGCGATTTAATGAGTTATCCAATTATTTATTCCGAGAATTAACTGGGTAGTGTTTTTGTGTCACAGATATAGTCACAGAGGGCCACGCAGATGTTCCAGTGGCTAAAGCCCATTGAAGAAGCCCCAAAGGAGAGGATATTTTGAGTAGTTAGAGAAATACCCAATTTACGGAATGAAAATTCGAATTTCTTCCTCTGATTCCTCAAGCGATGACAAAAGAATACAAAGTGGTCAATGTTTTTGGGTTCCTGGCAGGTAGGACACAGAGGGGACGGTGCCAGACCGGACCTGTGTAGGTGAATATTTAATGGTGGGATTCGGCAGCGTAATTTTGTTATGGAGATCTCTAATTTACGTGTGGGGCGCCATTTATTGTCCCACGAAAGGGACAAATGATTAAATTCCGACATTTGGATTTTCTTGCCGCAGTGACATAAGCCGAACTAGGCATGACAGACATAACTGGTCCATGAAGAGATATCCGCGCAAGTGTGTCAGCCATTTCATTTAAGAATATACCACGATGGCCTGGAACCCATACCAATCGTACCAGACTTAAGTTAGGAGGGGTTAACAATTTAAATGTATTGGTTGCAGTAGTGTCTGCAGATGAAGTGAGCGATGTACATACTGACAGTGAATCAGTCAATATACCCACTGTTGAGTAATTTGAAGGAAGTTTCCGCAGAGATAAGATAATCGCTGCTAATTCAGCCTAAAATATGGGTGTGAAATCCGGAAGGCGTACTGCATAAGACCAGGATAGTGATTCGGAGAAAATACACACACCCGCTTTCTCTTCATTCATTGACGCGTCAGTAGCGATCACGTGATCTATTCCTAGTCGCGTTAAATGATCTTGTAACATGCCGTTTAAGTATGTAGTGGGCAGGAGTTTGGCATACGATGGAAATATATCGTCAAATTCAATCATTATATTAGGTAAGGGTTTGTCTTAGCAAGCGATCTCGCGTATATTAACATTTAATGGATCGAGCACAGCTTGTACAAACAAAACTTGAGG